>NC_079439.1:68017405-68182405 GCF_903798145.1 Danio aesculapii
GTACTTTAAGATAGAGTTTCCACGAGGTCTTAAAAAGTCTAAAATTAAAAAAAATCTAAATTTTAGGCCTTAAAAAGTCTTAAATTCGCTGTTCTAGGTGTTAAATATTTTTGCACAGCTCTTATTTTTCCGATGTTCATGTAACGCTACATCTAATGCTCATTTAAATTCTTTTTTGTTGTTGTTGCTGCTTGGTTTTTGTGGTGTTCTAGTTCTTTATTTCACTAGTCCTAATGTAATTTGCAGTATTACAACTACAAATGAAACCAACATGCAGTAGCCAATCAGCTTTCTGTTATTGAACTCAAACATTTACAGGTTTTACACTGATGTATATGTTACAATTTTGAACTTAAAACTATTTACAAGTTACAAACTAAAATGAAGGAACAAATTATTTCTTTGATAACTGGAAAGGAATATATGAGCCTGTCAGTTTACAATAAACTGATGCCCTGTTTTCTAGGCTTTATTGGTGATAATGGTCAGGAATGTTGGCCCATTATTGCCTTTTTAGCTTACAAGTAGAGGACAGAAACTAGCCAGACAGTAATGTGTGAATTGTTAAGTGGGCAAAATAATAATAATTAAAAAAAAACGTCAGTATTTTTAGCAAGTGTACTTTTTTTTTTGCTTTTATTTCCTGCCATAATTAAAAATATAATTGTAGAGCAACCCATGTTCTGTTGCCATTAATATTTAACTTTAATAGGTAGAACTGTCCGAGATATGAACAAAAGCAAGTGATGCTTCAAAGTTTGATTAAAAAATCTTGAATAGTTCTAAAAATACTTATAATCATTATAATAAATTATAAAAACAATAAAAAACTATTAGTTTAAAAATCTTCAATGATATTAATGATTTGTCCTGGAAACTTTCTACTTCTCTGTTTATCCGTCTGATTTTACTGTCTGTTTCTTTTGACCGCACCATCATTTAAAAGAATAGCTCAATTCTAATAACCAGATTCAATCAAATATGAACATACTGTATGTGACCCTGGACCACAAAACCAATATGTTTCATGGTATATTTTTTACAATGACCAAGAAAAACAACATTGTCTGGGTCAAAACGTACGATTTTTCTTTAAATACAAGTAAAGATCAAGTTCCTTGTACACTGTAAAAAATGGCTGTGATTTCAACTGTAAAAAACTGTAAAAATGTTACAGTACAAATCCGTAACCTGGTTAACGGTATGTCTCCTTAATACATACGGCGAATAACCGTAAATTGGCTTTCCCAGAATTCCCTGCATGGCACATCACTTTTTATCCTTTTTGCTGACATTACTATGAATCTTTTTAGTTGTTTCCCCATCAGTTATGTACATTAGAGATGTTTGTTACATCTAATGTTGATAAACAATGTTTATTTCATGACTTTAATTTTATGTGTGTTACCATACTGGTGTTTAGTAGCTGTGTGACTAACACTGAGCAGCTTCTATACACTGATACACTGTTCTACTTGTGGGAAAAGTTGATTGTGATGAGCAGTGGTCATTGGTCATCACCACCTGCATATGGAGCATTCCTCTTCACCTGCATATGAGTGTGCTAACAGGTCTAACTGTGTGACAAAAGATGTGTAGATGTTGGAAATTCAAAATACAGACACATTACCGCTATAAATAATAAAATACGGTAGTTTTACTGTAAAAATGATAAATTACTTTTACGGTTTGTACCGTATTTTTAACAGCAAAGTACTGGCAACCACAGCTGCCAGTTTTTTACCGTAAATTTTACGGATTTATTTTTTACAGTGTAGACATTTTGCAAATTTCCTACTTTAAATATATTAAAACATAATGTTGGAATAAAAATATGGAGGGCATGACATTAACAACAGCCAACCCACCAATTTCATCAGATTTTAGCAGGTTAGGCAGACACCCCCACTAGCCAATTTGGCTGGTTGAAAATAACTTTTAAATTGTCAGTGCTGGCTCGTCATTAAAATTTAGAATTTACTTTATGACCGCTTGTCAATATGCGTGCAAATGTGCCACCGAATGAGAGGATGATCAGATCCTCACGCAGTGACGAGGGCTTTAGTGTCGCATGCACAGCTAATATGACGCACGCGAGGTACTCAATCGTGTCCCGTTTTCTATTTGCTTGCGCAAAGCAACCGTGCCTGAAAACTCAACTGGTGCGATTGGTTCTCTTTGAAATAGACTGGGAAAATGAAGGAGCTTGTGCACCCACAGTCCTGCCACTTTTAAGAGCTTGAGATTTTTTGTAAGCAGCAGCAGTTGCCGCTTTCTCATTACCCATTCTTTGAACAGATTATTAATATGTTAATATATTAATAACATATTATATATATAATAATAATAACGTTAATCCTGTGCGCCCGATCATTCACATTATTTAAAATTTGTGGCAAGGAAATAATTAGTTTGGTGTGGCTAGAGAGGGAGTTGATAAATCTTTAGTGTTGAGCTCTAAAAAGTCATGTGAAATAAAACTAACTGCAATGCGACACTATGAAACCACAACACATTTGCTCATCCTCATTGACAACACACAAAAAAGCTAAACGAATGAGGAGGCACGTGGACATAACACACAATTTAAATCAAGTAATTTTAGGATGCCAAAGTCAAATTTTGGCATATAAATATGTTTTCCCAACAACAAAATTGTGGCTAGTGAAAATGCTGAGTGGCTATTAACGTTGGAAAACTACTAGCCACAGTGGCTGGTGATCAAAATCGTTAATGTCAAGCCCTGGTAGTATACACTGTTACTTTAGACAACTTTAAAAGCGATTTTCTTAATATTTAAATATTTTGAACCCTCAAATTTTCAAACAGTTGTATCTCACCGAAATATTACCCTATCCTAACAAAATGGACATCATCAAATATACATTCAGCTAATACAACTGACACTTATAACTGTTTCTGTGGTTTTATACACTGTAAAGCAATGCTTGGTTTAACATAATCAATTTGCGTTGGGACAACATGAAGGAATAAGTTTAGCTTATTAATTTTTTTATTTAATTGTATCTCATGTTTAACCACTATAGAAACATACATCAGAGTCAGCGGTAGAATCCAGAAGAAGTGTCCGAGGTTTCATTTCAATTTAATATTAATTTAACTTATTTAAGTGGATTGAGGGCGACACGGTGGCTCAGTGGTTAGCACTGTCACCTCACAGCAAGAAGGTCGCTGGTTCAAGTCCCCCATGGGTAAGTTGGAATTTCTGTGTGGAGTTTGCATGGTCACCCCTATGTTGGCGTGGGTTTCCTCCGGGTGCTCCAGATTCCCCCACAGTCCAAAGACATGCACCATAGGTGAATTAAATAAACTAAATTGGCTGTAGTGTATTGGTGTGTGTGTGAATGCGAGAGAGCATAAGTGTTTCCCGGTACTGGGTTGCGATCAGAAGGGCATCCACAACATAAAACACATGTTGGAATAGTTGGTGGTTCATTCCGCTGTGGTGACCCCTGATAAATAAGGTATTAAGCTGAAGGAAAATGAATGAATGAATTGTGTCGTTTCAGCTCATTTTAAATAAGTAGTTTGAACACACAGCAAACATCAGTGTATAACATTTGAGTATAAGATCGTATAGGCATACTAGAAACACTATAATATGAATATTATAACATGATTGTTTGTATATTTTTAATTGGGAACTATATAGTTTAGATCTTTTGTCAATTATTTAACTTTTTGTGTGTGTCAGTATGCTCAGAGCAAAAAGTGACAAGATCACATGCATGATGACCAAATGTATGCCTTTAATGCAGTGAACATTTTTTCAGATTAAAAATAAATAAATCTTGGTAAAAGTCAAAATATCCCATTCTGAATGCCTGAAATTACACCTGGATCCTATTTTATTGACTTATCACCTCCTCTCTTCCATAAGATCATGCCAGCAAGTCTTTCACACTTCTTTCTCGTCTCATTTTCCACTCCACTAGTGATGGCAACTGTAAGAAACACTTTTTTTTTTCACCCACCACAAAAAAACAGAAACACAAAGCAAAACTCAAAAGGGTTCTGCTATCGTTTGGTTACTATTTACTACAAAAAAGTAAATGTGTGGCTTTTATTTTTGTTTTGAAAATTAAAACAATTCAGTGTTAGCAATAGAAGACAAAATGATTAGCCGTGCTGTAAAACTTGCAGTTTTTTTATATTATGTTACTACACTGTTAATGTAAATTACACAGTAGTTATCTGTAATATGAACTGTAATATGCTCCAGTATTTTAAAGCTGCATTGTGAAAATTGCACCTTATTTTACAGCAATGACATATAATACTGAAAATACATATACTGTACAGCAAGCAAACATACCTGCCAACAATTGTCTCTAAAATTCCAGGAGAACAGGGGGTGGGTGGGGCTGGCGGTTGTGTGTTTGTCTAAATAACACATTTGAGAATCGGGTTAGTAACTGTACTATGGGCTAAGTTTCGGGCAGCCGCTGTGATCGGACACGATACCAAAGTTGGCAACACGGGAGTGTTACAGACTGTACGAAAAAGCTGAGGACCGGGGCCGGGGTGAAACTACAGTATTCCTGGGAAAAAATAACAAAATGGGAGGGTGGTGGGAGATGAGTCTGAAATACGGGAGACTCCCGGGAAAAACAGGAGTGTTGATAGGTGTGCAAGTAAATAGTGCTGTAAATGGAAATACAGTATTTTTGCTGTAATTAATTTACAGTAACTTACTGTACATTCTATAGGAGATTGTTAACCGTTTACAAGATGCTAGTATTCAGCTTAAAATTTAAAGGCTTAATTATGTTAACTAGGCAAGTTAGGTTAATTAGGCAAGTTATTGAACAAAAGCGTTTTGTTCTGTAGCCAATTAAAAAAAAAAAATATATATATATATATATATATATATATATATATATATATATATATATATATATATATATATATATATATATATATATATATATATATATATATATATATATTCCAGTCAAACTAAAAGAAATATGACATTATCCAAAAGAATAAAGATTATACTGTTATAAAATATCTTGCACCGTTAAAACATCACTTAATATCTGTAATATATTTTTAAAAATTATATCAAGTAAAGTGGGTGTTTTGGGTCTTTCCCTACTCTTACCTCCATTAACTGGATTGTATTTTTTACTACAGTGCTTCAGAGTAAACCACACCCTAATCAATCTTAACAAGGCAATGATGCAAAGCATGAACTCCTAAAGGTTCCTCTCTGACACGGACCCTAAACGCAGAATGAATCCTTAAGGCTGCACATCAATATCTCCAGTCTTAATATAGTCTTCCAGGAAAAACGGCACAAGGACAACACTGAAAAAGCATTTACTGTACATATTAGTCTAATGGATTATCAGGGTCCTCTGATTAATATGCTTTATTAATTTGATCTGAAAGCTGACAGCATCCATCTATACATGCATACACAACAAACAAACAGACAATCAAATAAGTGTTGTGTGTAGAATATATATATATATATATATATATATATATATACATATATATACATATACATACACACAGTCAGAATTATTAGCCCCCCTGTTAACAGAGAGCAGATTTTTTTTCAACAATTTTCTAAACATAATAGTTTTAATAACTCATTTCTAATAACTGATTTATTTTATCTTTGCCATGATGACAGTACATTATATTTTACTGGATATTTTTCAAGACACTTTTATACAGCTTAGTGACATTTAAAGGCTTAACTAGGTTAATTAGGTTAACAAGGCAGGATAGTTAGGCAAGTTACTGTATAACGATGGTTTGTTCTGTAGACAGGCTAATAATTTTGACCTTAAAATGGTTCATAAAAAATCAAAACTGCTTTTATTTTAGCCGAAATAAAAACAAATAAGACTTTCTTCAGACATACTGTAAAAATTTCTGCACTGCTAACAACTTAACATTTTTTACTGGCAACAGTTCACCACTAACTTACTGCAAATCAATTACAGCAAAATACTGAATTTACATTTACAACACAGTTTTTCATGTTGTATTTACAGTATTGTATAGCTTTACTGTGAAATATATAGTGATTTTCACAATTCAATTTTAAAATACAGTAACATACTGCATAACTGTCATACAGTAAGGTTCAGTTCATATTACAGTTCAGTTTGCCAGTCACTTACTGTAAATCAATTACAGCAAAATACTGTATTTACATTTACAGCACCGTTTTTCATGTTGTACATGTATTTACAGCATTATATACCTTTACTGTAAAATATACAGTGATTTTCACAATATAATTTTAAATTATAGTACCATATTGCATAACTGTCCAACAGTAAGGTTCAGTTAATTTTACAGTTCAGTTCGCCAGTAACTTACTGTAAATCAATTACAGCAAAATACTGTACATTTACAGCAGCATTTTTCATGTTGTACATGTATTTACAGCATTGTATATCTTTAATGTATTATATACAGCAATTTCCACAATGCAACTTTAAAATACAGTAACATACTGCATAACTGTTCGACAGTAAGGTTCAGTTCATATTACAGTTCAGTTTGCCAGCAACTTACTGTAAATAAATTACAGCAAAAATACAACATTTACATTTAAGGCACCATACCTTGCTGTATATGTATTTATAGCATTTACAGCAAATATATAGTAATTTTCAGAAGAAAAAAATTAAATACAGTAACATACTGTATAACTGTCCAACAGTAAAATACGGTTCATATTACAGTTAAATACTGTGTAATTTACAAAAATTGTTAACAGTGTGGCTATATCTTTACTGACTGTATATTACTGATTATAGTATCTTATTTACTATATTATAGTTGTGTAGGACAACAGAAAACATTATGCATATTTTAAAGACATCATAATAAAAATGAAGGTATTTCAAGGTCGTCTTTATTCATATAGTATGTAAACAACTTAACATTGATTAGCGAAATCAATAATAAAGATTTATTTTAAGCTTTTAGTAGTCCTAAACATGTTTAAACAGAATTTTGATGTTCTTAAAATACAGCAGGTATTATATTTAGCTGATTTGAACATATTTATGGGACAGTAATAAAATGTGCTCTTTTTAAATACACTTATACTGTAAGCTTTTGATTTCATATTTATTCTTTTATCTGAATGCAGAAAGCCTCGCAGCAACATAAAGATAAAGCTCTGATTAAGTTTATTCACTGCTAATACAATTTGATCTTTCCCTCAGAAAACGGCAAGAGAATCTGGCCTCAATCCATCTTATAAAGACCCTTTTCTCTTTGACACTTAGCAGAATTGAATTTTAAATGAAGTGGATGCAATTTTCAAAGAGATGGTTAAAGTAAGTAAGATTACAAAATGCAAAGGGATTCCAGATGCCCTCCAATAGTGTTTTTGTGTATTCATTAAACAAAGCCTGTGGGTTTTTTCCTTGTTCTGATCTTTTTCCAACAGCTTTTTTGAAAGCAAGGTCACAGAGTATTATATTATATTATATTATATTATATTATATTATATTATATTATATTATATTATATTATATTATATTATATTATATTATATTATATTATATTATTCATTCATTTTCCTTCGGCTTCGTCCCTTTATTCATCAGGGGTCGCCACAGCGGATTGAATCGCCAACTTATCCAGCATATTAATAAATACATATTAATAAACACGTACATACACTTGTCAATTTGTATATTTGCATTCACTACTTACTTGTATTTTTTTTTTATATATATTTATTATTATCTGTTTTTTGTCCTGTCTCTGTAATGCTGTTGCACTGTAGAAGCTCTGTCACGAAAACAAATTCCTCATATGTGTGAACATACTTGGCAATAAAGCTCTTTCTGATTCTGATTCATATGTTTAACACAGCGGATGCCCTTCCAGCTGCAACCCAGTGCTGGGAAACATCCATACACACTCATTCATACACACTCATAATTAGATAGTTTTAAATTTTTATCAAGGTAACACAGCAGTCTTGAATAAAACTGATGGGGCAGGCATTAGGACCCAGCGGGAGGCTTCTTTTAAAGAAAAGGGATTAATCGAGCAGATCCTAAAATAAGCTCTGTACGATTGGTGGCTCAGTCAATAAATCAATCCTTGTTTCATATATTCTGACCAATGTATCAAACAAGATTAAGCATTTTATAATATAACTTCATGTTATTTGTGTATTTTACCTTCATTTTACTAGTCTAATATTTACAGCGCCCCATTTTTACCAGGCAAGCATTAGGACCTGGGGGAGGCTGTAGCGATTCCAGCCAGATCTCACGAGGAAATGTAACTATTTTACGTTTTGTCAGTTTAGTGCCTAATTCAAATGAATTTGTTCGAGTTCAGTCATACAAAAATGTACGATGTTTAAAATGAGGCATGGCACCAAACCCCACCCCTAAACTCAACCGTCATTGGGGGATGAGCAAATCGTACTAAACTGTACAAATTAGATCATACGAATTCATTCGAATTAGCCACTAAATCAAAAAGTTATGAATTACCGTAAGATTGTGTTGGCGATACACAAGTGACAGTTTAACTTCCTGAAGGATAGTATACACAGTTATTCTGTATCTACAATCGTTTCAAGCCATGAGTGAGTTGCATAAGTAAGCCACGCCCACTTGGTTACATGTTGTTGGTTTAATTAGTCACAAAATAACTTGTTACTGTATTTAAATAACTTTTCCACTCAAAAGTAAATTACGCACTGTAAAAAATGGCCGTGATTTCAACTGTAAAAACTGTACAAATGTTACAGTAAAAATCCATAACCTGGTTAACAGTATGTTTCCTTAATATATACGGTGAATAACCGTAAATTGACGTTCCCAGAATTCCCTGCATGGCACATCACTTTTTATGCTTTTTGTTGACATTACTATAGATCTTTTTAGTTGTTTCCTCATCAGTTACGTACATTAGAGATTTATGTTACATCTAATGTTGATAAACAATGTTTATTTCATGACTATAATGTTATGCACTTTGCCATACTGGTGTTAGTAGCTGTGTGATTAACACTGAGCAGCTTCTATACACTGATACTATTCTACTTGTGGGAAAAGTTGTTAGTGATGAGCATTGGTTCATTATGTAATTTATTCATCACCACCTGCGTATGGCTGTGTTAACGTGTCTAACTGTGTAACAAAAGAAGTGTAGATGTTGGTAATTTAAAATATAGACACAATACCTCTATAAATTAATGAAATACAGTAGTTTACTGTAAAACTGAGAAATTACTTTTACGGTTTGTACTGTATTTTTAATGGTAAAGCACTGGCAATCACAGCTGCCATTTTTTTTACAGTGTACTTTTCCTTTTTGAAGTAATTTAATTACAGTTCCTCATACACTTGCCTTAAATACTGTACATACATTCAACAGTTCTGTATTAATGAATTCAGTGAAGCAGAGTAATATGTAGCGGAATAATTCCACTTTTCAACTAAAGAAATTTTTTTTTGCATAATTGCATATGCTTAAGAAAGAATTAATTGAGAAATTAGTTCATGACAAAATAAAGCATAAATTCAGAGAAGCAGAGTAATTGTTTATATATGTGTTTACTCAGATATTTTGTATAATAAAAAGAATATTTTCAACTAATATTAATATCAATATATAGGGCCCTATCATACACCCGGTGCAATAAGGCGCAAGACGTGTTTGCCGCAACATGTTGCTATTTTCAGACCAGCGCAACAGTAAATTACCCGCTTTGCACCATGTTTAAATAGCAAATCCATTTGCCCCACTTTGTGGACTCATGGGTGTGCCAGTCGCATTGTGGCGCATTGTGGACAAGTTGCTATTTTAAGGAACTAAAATAGACTGTGCAATAGACCAGCTCAGGTCTAAAGTCCAGCGCAGAGCGCGTTAGTTGTGTGCCTTAAACGCGTGCACATTGCTTAATACACACAGCATGTACAGCAATACATAAATATCTTTACAAATGAAAAAGAATTAAAGGAATAAAATATTATATTAATTATACATTTTTACATAAATATAAAAACCACTACCTATATGCCTTCATCTCAGGAGGGGGCTTTTTCAGTTAAATAATTATTAGCAGTATTACTTATTATATGCACATTTATATTTGCCTTAATAAAAACAAGTTTAGATTTGTCCACCTGTCAGGTTTTAGACCATATGTGCAGAGGATGTGTGTTTGGATATAACTCAGTTTTTAGACCACACTTTGTTATTATTGTTCATTTATTCACTTGATGGAAATTAGAACTGAATTTAGAAATAGTTTTGAAACAAATCTTCGCGCTTAACAAACAAAATTAAATATGTAGGCTAATGGATGTCTTCAGTGGAGTGAGTTTCCACCGTTTCCTTATTCACGAAAGAGAGAAAGAGAAAGTAAAGAGGCGGATTGGAGGAGGCTCGTTCTTTATCCTCGTGCTGCAGATGCTCTGTTTAACTGTTTTCTCGCTAGTGAAGTGTTCAGTTTTTCACCTACAAAGTCCGTCATGTAAATATCAAATGCGTCATGGCACGACGCAACTGACTCTTAACGGAAACGGGAGATGAGACTCTGATTGGTTTAATGCAAGTTATGCTCAAAACACACCTATAACTCATTAAGAGGATAAGCACAACCCTGTTAGACTGTGTTTTTTGCGTCCTTAAATTAGCAAAAGTAGATTCGGATACACCCTTATTTATTTATGTATTAATTAAATGTAGTGTCATTCATTTGAAAACGATGTTTTGATACATAAACACAGTACTTTTTAAAAGATCAATAATAAAAGGGCAATAATTAAGTCAAACAATAATGTTTGACTTAAATTAAAGAATTAAGAGTTGAATTTCTTTGTGTCGAGATGTATGTGGAGTTTTTAGTATTTAGTCAATTACTAGACAAAGTAATTAGAAAGTAATTTAAATACAATTGTGATGATGCAAGTAGTTGTAATGAATTACTTTTCAGAGGTAACTTCGACAACACTGCATGAAATAAAATAATATATTATGCTCAATTTGTTCAGCAGAAGTGATATACACTGTCATATCTCCCTGCTGCTTACACTGGGTGATCTTTGCTACAGTGCAATGCAAATATCTTCAATGTGACACAATCTGACATTTTCTTATTATAGGAAAGAGATGAAAACCTTGCTGTCTGTACCATCAGAGAAACAATCAACCTGAATTCTCTTAAGCCCATCATTATTATGGCCCGGATATCATTAAATTGCTGTTTGTTATCCATTAGCTTATTAGTTTTGCAAAACAAATCTGTTACAAACATTCTCAAGCAGGCCATTATGGTATATCTAATGGCAAACAAGCTGAAAATTAGCACCCAGGCAGATTTATGATGTGACTATAGTTGTTTCAACACAAAAGCGGTTTATACAGAAAACTTCAACACAGCGGCTAGCAAAAGAAGCTCAACATCCAGATTGTCATTGACGGGGTTTTAATACATCGTAATGGCTGCTAAACAAGGGTGTATGTTTAAGTGAGCACTACTATTACACACTGCAACAAATACAGTTCCTATTTGGAGAGTTTTTGTCTTGATTCCAGTCCAAAAATATCTAAAAATCCTTAAATCATGAAGTGTTTTCTAGACAAGCAAAAACAAGCTTATTTTTTTCCTTAAAACAAGCTAAAAATAATCTGTCAGGAAGTCCTCAAACACTGTTGTTTTTGATTTTAGATATTATTACCTCATTTGGAAGATTATTTAGCTTGTTTTAAGGAAAAACCCACTTAATTTTCACTAATTTTACCAGAAAATACAACAATATTTTTGCTTTTCTAGACAATGCTACTATATATATATATATATATATATATATATATATATATATATATATATATATATATATATATATATATATATATATATATATATATATATATACACATATACATATATCCATATATACATATATATATATATATATATATATATATATATATATATATATAAATATATATATATATATATATATATATATATATATATATATAAGATTAGACTTTTACTGTGCTTCTTACCACAGTGACCTTCTTCAGCCTCCAAAAATGCCAAATATTTCCCCCCAAAAAATTGAAAATATTTTTACTTGGAAAACTAGAAAAAAGAAGCAGTGCTCATCTTCCATCATCTTTAAATGGCTGCATAAACCACTGCATGAATGCACTGATTTGAAACTTTAGAGTTGTAAAATCATCCAAATCCTCATCCTCATCTACTGTATATAATCTAGTGCCATTGCCCTTGCATGTTCCATCATGTCACATTACTAAAGCGAAATCCCCATGGGCCGAGCAAACACGAGTGAGTGTGTGCTTGGGAGTCACAAAACAAGAAAAGCCGCGTCCCAATTCACATATGATCTGTTCTAAATAGTATGAGATTATAATGTTTGCGTCTCAAATCCTAGTATGTTGGAAAAGGGTTTAGCCTATGTACTGTATGTGCTCGATAATATTCGGTTTCTTTTATATTGTTTTCATCATTACAACAAAATTCTGTCATGACTTACACAGTTCCAAAGACACAAGAAATATGTTCGTCTTCTGGACACAAATGAAGACATCGTTTTTAATAAAACCTGATTTCTGTGCATCCAATGAAAGTCCAGAATTGAAAACAAATCGTCAAATAAATCCATATGAACTGAGAGCTTAAATCCAGGGCTAAAGAGACAATCGTTTTATAAGATAAGCAGGTCTCATTAAGGTTTTTCTTCATATCAAATCATTGGCCAGTGAGCAGTGTTTATAGATTCAGTATTTAAATTTGGTCACGCAATAACCAGTGAGATTTAGAAGAGTCTAAATTATCATATGCACTTGTTTATATGGCAAAACATGTCTTTTTCACCAATGAGCTGTCCATACTGACTCCAAAGGCAGATACTGATAAGATCAGGGCCTGGTGTGTGGGGATTTTACGATGTGGTCACATGTTGATTGGTCAGTTTGAATATCTCAGTATTTGGGCTTTGGTCACATGGTCAAGAAAGAGACAAAATAGATGTTAACCTTTGCTCTGCCTCTATTTATCGCTTTCCTGAGCTCTGCTTCTCTCCTGATCTGGAGTCTATCTTCTCTGACTCTAGTGCTATCAGGCTGTCTTTTGGCTCGTTTCCACTGACTGGTACGGTACGGTTCAGTTTGGTACGGGTCACCTTTATCAGGTTTGCGTTTCCACTAACAAGGGTACCCTTTTGGTGGGCGTGGTGTATGACAGAAAGTTTCAGTGGACGTCATTCTCGCTCGAGGAAATGTCTACAATAAAGCTGTACGGGTCACTTACATATCATATGAAAAGCACTTCTCACAAAACAGAGGCTTTACACACATAAATACTTGTGTAGAAATGTTTATTACTAATTTTTATATGAACATGAGTTGATTATAACTGCAAATCAATGACAGTGCGAAACGGCCTACTGTAACGTCTGTAATTATATAAAAATAACTAAATAAGTGAACATATATAAACACATACAGCCCCTTACAGTCTCCGATGTGTTACCAGCTACAGAAAAACTACATATAGCAGACATTTCATCCGTATTTAGGTTCAAAACAACACAAATTATAGCCTACAGTCAGTGAAAACCTCTTATCTGTGTCTGTAATCTTCAGCAGCACATGTAGCCTCTGTTAGACAGTAATTCCGTCATTCCCAGTTCATATTAGTCTAAAATGTGAAGATAATAAGTTAATCATGGCATTTTGTTCATGTTTGCTGATAAATAATGTGCTCCTTTTTTTCCGGCTTCTCCTTTGTTTCTTCACGCTTCACTCTCGCGTTTGTCAGTGTTGGGTCGGGTTTCAAAAGCACGTCAATAATCAAGCGCAGGTTATTATCATCAGCTCAAGAAGTTTGTTATTTCAGATATAATGTTAGACACGCGCGGTGAAGGAAGAAAGCGAAACCGCTCGCGCCTCAGACTGCCTCGTAAAAAAAACTACGTGGCACAGGGTAAATCTGCTCTACTCCATGGCTTTGTGGCTGTTTATCAAGACGACGACAAGGTTTGTTTGAGCCCGGGTCGACCATGGCTCGTTATTATATGTATAAATAATTCCGCTGTAATCTCTCGGCTGTGCGTGTATTTTAAATATGGCGTTTTTTTTGTTTTCATTCTGGCTTGTTGCGTAAGCCAATGACGTATCTCTGTAAACCAATAGCGTTCAGCTGCGCGTGTGGCTCCGCCTTTTGGTACCCTTTATCGTGTTTGGTACCCTTTCAAAAGGGTGCCGAAAAAATGGTACGGTACGGTTCGGTACGCTTTTTGACAGTGGAAACGGCTATAAAAGCGTATCAAACCAAACCGAACCGTACCACTCAGTGGAAACGGGCCTTTTGAGGCCTACTTACTCTCTTTGTCCCTCTCTCTCTCCCTCCCCCTGTCTCTCTCTTTCTTAGGTAACTTTATTTTTACATTTCAGTTGTAACCATAGATAATTATTGTCATTTAATCATTCATTATCAAGTATTTGTGAATTACTTTTGATTTAACATCAACACTTAGTTGCTCCATATTGCAATACAATACAATCACATAATAGCAATGCTCTCCTACATTTTAAGCTATTAACACTGCCCTTACTTCCGTTTTTGGGATAAGATTGCAGAAGAATGGTTTCACTAGAAATGTACAGTTTTTTACCATCATGCTCATAATTTTTAGTTATTCGGCAAAACTACAGTTCAAACCGCTGTGGTTAAAACCCATTCCTACAGATTCATTTCTGAACCGCCAACTATTCCAGTATTGACCTTATTCTTCGATGAGGAAGTGCGCTCGTTTTTGCGATTGTTGTAGAACTTCCGACTCAGCTGCCTATGGAAAAAATGACTAGGAATAATAAACGGCAGAAAACGATCAAAATAGTTACTCTACAAACAAATGTTTTCATGACTATACATACAAAGTAGAATAATATAATAAGAAAACATCAGTTTGCAACATCAAGCAGCAGAACGAGCTGTTTTTAACATCTAAAAATGAATGGAAGTGAATGAGACCGGAAGTCTTGAGCCAAAAAGATTCCAATGGCTGCGCCCACTCGTACACGGAGAATAGGGTGAATATATTTTGAGCAGCGGATGTCCTTCCAGCCGCAACTCAGTACTGGGAAACACTCATACACTTTCACATGCACACAAACACTACAGCCAATTTAGTTTATTCAATTCACCTATGGTGCACGTGTTTGGACTGCTAACCACTGAGCCACCGTGGCACCTGAATCCAAACACACCAAACATTTTGTTAATACAAGTTATACAATCAATTTATTTAACAAATGGACTAAACTTTAAGTGATAACTTCATTGATAATCCATATGGATAAGTGAACGGCACAAAAGAATCAGTCAAAACTGACAGCCAAAACAATTACTGTATGGTCATGAATGATTCATTTTTGGGTTAACTATCCTTTTAAGTCCTATTTAAATATAATTAACATGTTGGTCGAACAGATCAAGTGATACTGAGTGAATTTGATGATTTTTGAGAAATTATTCCCTGCCTTTAGGCATTTGAATAAAAAAGAAGCTTTGATTCTTGATTTTAATAGAAAAGAAACTTGCTCTGTCAGCTTGCTTCTCAAAATGCCCAAAAGCTATTCTTTTGCATTCTCAGACTCTAGATAACCATATAATTCAACCATTACACAACCTTTTTCAAATGTTATATTATCCATGAACTGCTCAACAATTCTGATCGAGACTTAAACTGAATGTTGTCAAGCGTAAATATAAACTCATTGCAACAGTTCTACTGTAAATAATATTCACTAGTGTTTTCGGTTTATTTACGGTTGTGAATTGCATTATGGGATGTTGATCTCGGCTCTGTCGACTTTTCATGTTGAAAATTCAACTCTACAGTTTAACAAAGAGACTTTTATTGACATTTTAGCAGTTTGAAATAATATAATGTATAATATATAGAACATTAAGTCTGTATATAACAGGAATAACAGAAAATGTACTGGCAGTTTATTACAAGGTTTTTGTAGAGTGATATACAATGCCAAGGGGGGCCGAGGGGAAATACCCAGTGCCAGACAGAATCTGCAGATATTTGCTAATTCTGCTGAGAATTTTGTAAAAAATCTGCAGATTTATGCGAAATGATTTTAGGAGTATCATAACTAAAAACTTATTATTACTTATATATTAAATAAAAAATAATACATTTTTAATTTATATTTAATGTTTACACTGCAAATCCAATTAGATGCACTTATTTGATAAACAAAACAAGTCTCTCATATGATATATCTACTAAAAGTCAGAAGATATGACTTTACAATCTGTATTGTAAATAAATCATATGAACATTTTCATTCATTCATTTTCTTTTCAGCTTAGTCCCTTTATTAATATGGGGTCGCCACAGCGGAATGAACCGCCAACTTATCCAGCATTTGTTTTATGCAGCGAATGCCCTTCCAGCTGCATCCCATCACTGGGAAACATATACACACTTATTCACACACACATACACTATTAGCCTACCTAATTCACCTGTGCCGCATGTACTTGGACAGTGGGGGAAACTGGAGCACCCGGAGGAAACCCACTGGGAGAACATGCAAACTCCACACAGAAACGCCAATTGACCCAGCCGAGGCTCGAATCAGCGACCGTCTTGCTGTGAGGTGACAGCACTACCTACTGCGCCACTGCGTCGCCTGACCATTTTCATATTAGTCAATAATATTAATGAAATGAATTTAAAAACTGATTTAATTTAATTTTACACAAATTTACACAAGTCAATAAATAGACTCAATGATTGGCAAAAAATCTGCAGAAATCTGCGGATTTCTGCGCGCGCAGATTCTGTGTGGGCCTAATAATGCCTAAATTGCCCTCAAAATAAAGATTGCTTTGTCATTACAGTACATTTTTGGATGGATGGATGAATACAGTAGATATTTGCTTAGATGTCTGCTGTTGATGTCTGAAAAAGTGACTTATTGCATTTTTTAAATAGTTTTTTACCTTTTCTGTTATTTTACAGAATAGACTAAAGACTTATTTCTATATTTCTGATACAATATTTTGCTTCAAAAGGGTGTCACGGTGGCGCAGTGGGTAGCACGATCACCTCACAGCAAGAAGGTCGCTGGTTTGAGCCCCTGCTGGGTCAGTTGGCATTTCTGTGTGGAGTTTGTATGTTCTCCTCGTGTTGGCGTGGGTTTGCTCTGGGTGCTCCGGTTTCCCCCACAGTCCAAAGACATGTAGTATATAGGTGAATTGAATGAGCTAAATTGTCCATAGTGTATGTGTGTGAATGAGAGTGTGTGGGTGTTTCCCACTGTTGGGCTGTGGCTGGAAGGGCATCCGCTGCGTAAAACATATGCTGGATAAGTTGGCAGTTCATTCCGCTGTGGCAACCCCTGACTAATAAAGGGACTAAGCCAAAAAGAAAACGAATGAATTTTCAACATCAAAACTTGACAGAGCAGATATTAATGTCCCGTAATGCAATTCATAACCAAGAATAAATTATAATGTATTATAATACTTTTGAACCATTTAAAAAAGCAACATTCATTCATTAATTTTCCTTTGGCATAATCCCTTTAATTATCAGAGGTCGCCACAGCGGAATGAACCACCAACTTATCTAACATGCCCTTCCTACTCCAACCCAGTACTGGGAAACATCCATACACTCTCATCCACTACAGCCAATTTAGTTTATCCAATTCACCTATAGCACATGTGTTTGGACTGTGGGGGAAACCGGAGCACCCAGAGGAAACCCACACCAACACGAGGAGAACATGTAAATTCCACACAGAAATGCCAACTGACCCAGCCGGGACCCGAACCAGCTACCTTCTTGTTGTGAGGCGACAGTGCTAACCATTGAGCCACCATGTTGCCCAAAAAGCAGCATAAACACATTATTGTGTTTCAGTATAAATCAAAGCATAGATATATGTATCACATTAGATAAGGAGGGAGTGCGACCTGAAAATCAGAGGTAAATGGCGCAACATTGTGCAAGCAAGGGTCCCTCGGTTCATTACAAAAATAATTCATGTAAGTTCATATCGATGAAATATGAAAGAGAGAGAAAGAGAGAGACGGATCCAAATTGAAAATTAGCAGACAGGCATAGTCTTGCTTTTCAGCTCCACAATTTCCGTTGTATAAAATTAAATCAGATACAGCATTTTTCCAATCCTTGTATAACAAAAGAATCATGAAATGAGTTGGAATGAGTTGGTTTCTTGTTGACTTGATTGTATGTACAGTGAAGTCAGAATTAATAGCCCTCTTGAATTATTAGCCCCCCGTATATTTTGTCCCCCTAATTTCGGTTCAACACATTTCTAAACATAATAGTTTTATTAACTCATTTCTAATAACTGGTTTATTTTATCTTTGCCATGATGACAGTACATAATATTTGACTAGGTATGTTTCAAGATACTAGTATTCAGCTTAAAGTGACATTTAAAGGCTTAATTAGTTTAATTAAGCAATTTTGGGAAATTAGGCAAGTCACTGTTTAACGATGGTTTGTTCTGTAGACAGTGGAAGAATAATATTGCTTAAGGGGACTAATAATGTTGACCTTGAAAATTAAAAACTGCTTTACATTTACATTACATTTGTGATTTGATATTTATTTCTTCGGCCTCTCGCTGTTTACGCTCTGCTTCAGGTCCTACACTGCTTCAGCTTCATTGTAAACTCAGCACCATGGGAGGTAGGGCAATTTCTTACCATGCACCCAAACTTTGGAATGCTCTTCCCACAAACCTTAGGGATGCTGGTTCCTTGGACTGTTTTAAGAAGTTACTTAAAACTCATCTTTTTAGGACTGTTTAATTTGTGATATTTTTTTATTCTCACTGTGTTTTTTACTGTATTCCTTATTGTTTTATTGTGCTGTCGTCTGAGAAAAATGTGTTATAAATAAAATGTATTATTATTATTATTATTAATTCTAGCAAAAATAAAACAAATAAGACGTTTTCTAGAAGAAAAAAATATTAACAGAAATACTGTGAAAGTTCCTTGCTCTGTTAAACATCATTTAGAAAATATTCAACCCAGACTCATTCTGAAATATACCCCTATATACAATTCTGGAGAGCGCCAAATACGTCCCAGGAGCTACATTTTTTTGCAGTTTTTGTCGTCACGAATCCGCTGTGTACGTCTTTTGAGATATCAGATTTCTCTCGCGAGTGCCATTCAAGCCTGCTGTTCTCACATAAATCCACCAGAGGCTGCTGTCGACTGACTGACCGACCAACTGACCGACCCTCCTCCTTCCCTAAACCCAACCGACAGTGTTTTCAAAAAGCAATCCAGAAAAAGAAAAGCCCTCGCAGCCCCCTGATTTTAACACAATTTCAGATTTTTCCACATTCTCACCTTGTTATTTACTTGTCTATTTTATTTTTGGTTTTTTGTTTTACCTGTGTGGTGAGCGAGGTGGGGCTGAGAGCCGTGACGGTGTACGAGGCGGGTGGCGTGAGTGAGATAATCAGAGACTTCACCTGCATCACCTGCCTCGAGTCACAGAGGAGCCCTGGAAGCTAAAAAGAGAAGAAACGCCTGTGCTAGATGAGAGACGACCGGGACATTTTATGTGACTGTTGCTTCAGTGTGACCATGAGGAGTTGCCATTCGTTAATTTTATTCTCCCATTAAAATTATTTTAAAAGTTCATCGGTTCTCTGCCTCCTCCTTCCTGATGGCCAGGCAGCCATAGAACTTCATTACAACCAGCTTTCTGGAACCGTTCTTCGCCAGACTCAAACCACGCTGTCACGGTAAACTCCGCTCTGCGTCTCAAATCATCCAACGTATGCTGTGAGCCACTGGACAAACTAATAACAGCAGAAATGCCATTCACAAAGAGGCAAGCGGTCATCTGGCAAGCGCAAAAAGGAATGCCGTCAAACCACCCCATATCGTTTGTTTTAAAACTGAAATGCAGCCATACATTCCTCTGGCTACATAATTAGCGATCTCCAGAAATGTACATACTATATGGCAGGGGCGCCGCTAGGGGGGGAAAGTTAGGACGATTCTAAGGGCCCATACATTTAGGGGGCCCCTAGAGACACTTTCATACGCAATTCACTCGCCTACCAACCCCCCCCTCCGCTCTTCAATTTCATTTTTGAATCACCCACTTACACCCCTCATCTTACCCCCCAATCTTCAATTTACTTCGCGATTCACCCTACACCAAACGACCCCCCCCACCCCCTGCTCTTCACTTTTATTTGCGATTCAAACCGCCCCCCTGCCCCCCCCTTCACTTTCAATCGCGATTCGCTCGGCTGCCCAAACCCCCCCCACCCCCCCCACCCACCCCCCTTCCCGGAGACTCTTCGCTTTCATTTGCGATTCACCCACCTAACCCCCACCCCCCCTCCATCACGGCCTTCACTTTCATTCGCTTTCAATTCAGTTTTATCCCCCGCCACCCCAGTTGTCAGAAGGCCCGTGGCGGCCAGTGGCGCTCCTGCTGTAGGGCTACATTTTCAGAACGAGTCTATGTTGGAAATATTTGAAAAAGAAATTCACAGGCGGGCTAATAATTTTGACTTCAAGTAATGTTTTATAAACAAATTTCGGGAGAAGCACGCGCAGAAGTTTCAGGATCAAATACGTCATTTGACAATTATTCTATTATCCACTCAGTTCTTGACCAAACCCCTATATATACCATAGCTGTCTTACCTGCAGCATCTTACGACTTTAGCATCCCTCCACCACCCCGTCACCTCACCTCTTAAGCATTACAATCCCGGGGGGGGAGCATTCTGGGGCCGGGCTAGATACTTCGCTCGAATCCCAATTCCTCTCTGTTTCCTGATAAGGGGAATAACTCGAGTTTGGGTGTCTTCCCCGAGCTCAGAGCCCTCTCCCCGGACAGCACGCCAAATACGCTTTATTCTGAAACGATTGCAAGTGTGAACTCGTTAACTGTATATTTCAGATAAATACGATATGTACAGCAGCGTGCTGATACTTAACATCCAGCTCAAGTCATGCATTAGCCGCACTGTGCATGTATAATCCATGTGTATCGGTTAGTTTCTAATGTCATTTAAACAATCACTCTTTCTCCCTCCTTTTTCATGTTATTATAAATGTTAATGTAATCCCATTACGTCCAGCACGTGTATGTTATCAAATTAAGAAATGCCTGCATGACAGAGTGCAGCTCTAAATGCACAGCACCCAATAAAGCCCAGACTGATTGCAAACACAAGTGACAGACTGACTGATTTCACTAGCTCATGAAACAGATGTTCAAACTGTGTCAGTCCCATAACACAACAAACAAATCATTCTGTAGAATATATCGTTTCTATAAAAAATGGCATTATCAGAACACGGAATTCAGCAAGATCTCATAATTTTCCATTCAGATTATGACATAATTATGAAAATAATAATGCCAAGATGTTTTATTTCGAAGCTTTTGTTTATTTAAGATTCAATAGATGAAGATGGCTTCTTTCATATTTACTATAACCGAAAGCACTGTGATTAAAAGTGAAAGAGGGGAAGTATGGGCACTTCCTATAGACGTAATGATTTTTATACTGTACAAAATGTTATTTAATAAACTTTTTTTACTGGAATTACTATACTTGTGGGGTAAATCTATACAAATCCATTACTATAGTTTGTCCCTGCATGGCTGCAGGATATTGGATACTCTGACATTGCGATATTTAGATTTCTGTGATATAGGAATGAAGGAATGAACTTGATTAGCTTCAGAGCTAGACAAAAATATGTCAAATTACAGTTCTTGAAAAATAGTTGCTGGCCTAGAGGTAAACAAGCATGGGCAAGCCTTTTTTTCCTCCCAAATCTCACATTTTTCGATTTGTAAAAGAAGAGTTTAGTTATCTTTCAATGAGTGTTTTGTATTAATTGTATCCATAAATTAAAACGAGAATTTCTTTATGACTGAGTTATTCTCCCTGCTCTTTTCTCTGTGTAGGATCTAAAAAAAAATTCAAGTTTGATGTTAAATATTTTGAGTGCATTCACGGCTCTGTTATTAGTGACTCACTGTAATGTAATGTGCTATAAAAATGTAATTTGTCATTTAATTTCATGGGACAGTTATATATATATATATATATATATATATATATATATATATATATATATATATATATATATATATATATATATATATATATATATATGTATATATATATATATATGTATATATATATATATATATATATATATATATATATATATATATATATATATATATATATATATACTATAATATATATATATATATATACATATATATATATATATAAAGATGCATAAGTTGCAGAATTTTAAAGCAGTTTAATGATTTAAATGCTTTTTATTGTATATTACGCTATTCAATGCGACTACTCATGCCTTAACGGAGAGCTTACGACCTACTAACTACAGTTTGCCTTAAGAACATGTGGTGCAAACCGAAGTAAGAACAAATTTACAGTAGTTACAAACTAGCTAGTAGTTACTAATCCCATAGTGTGGACTTTACGTTCCAGATTAAGAAAGAATTTACGATCAGCTGGTGCAACCCTACCCTGATTGGCTCCTTTTTTTTAAATTCAAATGACAATTCAAATGAGAAATGTTACCTTGGCAACTAGCTGACTTTTAAAAACGAAGTACTTTTTTTAGCTAATTTATTTTTAGTAACAACAAAAATTATTATTTTTCACAGTTTTAGATATAGTTAATTATAATAACATTGTTTGGCGCTATCACAAGTGTGAAAGTAAACTATTAAGCATGCATAAACGCTGCGTGTGCGTAAACAACAAACCATGAAGCAGTGGGAAGCACAAAAAGCGTGTTAAGACAGGGAGTGAAGACCGCAGGGGTGCTTATGATCACACAAAGTGAAGACCGGGGAAGGGGGAAGGGGGCGGTCTTATGATTGTGCAAAGTGAAGACTGGGGTTTTGGCAGTGGTGTTAAGGCTGAGGTGAGTTATTTGGTGGCAGTGTTAAGGCCGAGGTGAGTTAAGATCGTGAGTTAAGAAATGGGGGGGGGGGGGGGTTGTGATGGGATTTATCACGTGTGGCCCCCCATCATCACTCCAGAAAATGGTTTATTTTCTGAATATTTATTCAAAAATAATAGTTATTTATATTGTTATTACTTTTTCCTATTATAAATATTTCCCAAATGATGTTAACAGAGCAAAGAATTTTTGACAGTATTTCCGATAATATTTCTTCTTCTTACAAGTCTTATTTGTTTTATTTCGGAACAACTAAGAATAAAAGCAGTTTTAAAATTTTTTAAAACACTTTAATTAAAGAAATATTATCCCCCTTAGGCAATGTAATTTTTTGAATTATTGTTCATGATCAAAAGAGATCATAGTTCAAGTTCTGAGACCAAATTTTAGTCTCTACAAAACTCGTGACAGACTAGCGTGAGAGAGACAAACACGGTGAATGCTAAAGTCAGTGTGTGACGAAGAGCCTCATTAGATAAATATCAGAGCCGCAGCTATATTTAGGAATCAACAGTAATTAACGATAAGCAATCTTGATTTGGTTTTGCGTAGGCTGAGCTTTCTAGGCTGTACTTGCGGCAATGACAGACTGCATTCATATCACAACACACGCACTCTCAAAGGAACAGATGCACTTCTCCATAGTCGATGGGAAAATGTTTTTCCACTACATTAACTACAAATACCTTCATCTAGACAATTACGAATAGTTCTTTGATGGATGTGTTTATATGGGAAGGGCATCCTATTGTGAGTATTTGGATAAGACAACTATTATCATATACAGTAACTGTGAAAAGTGATTAGGTGACTATACTTTTAAAAAGTCAGTAAACCCATAGCTTTATATAATTATTAGTTGATTTTAATTTAAAAAGTGAGTAAACAGTGTAAAAAAAAAAGTTTTCCTTATTTTGTGATTTATGTTTTTTTTTCTTTCATTTATTTATGCCTTTGAATGGCACCTTGATCTTTCCTCTAACAACTTCTAACATTGAAAAGTTTGAAAAAAGTGACGTCACGTTTTATTTTGATGGTCCGTTTGTAGAATTTAGGTTACATTGCATCTACATGCCAACTAATCCTCATTACATTATAAGCAGACTCAGGCCCGGATTAAGAATTCTTGGGCCCCTGGGCACATTGTCTTGCAAGGCCCCCTACCCGGCCGCACCCCTATAGTTGAATTAAAAAATAAGAATAATATTATAATTTTTTAATAAAATGAATCTAGAATTTCATTCATTCATTCATTTTCTTGTCAGCTTAGTCCCTTTATTAATCTGGGATTGCCACAGCGGAATGAACCGCCAACTTATCCAGCATTCCAACCCATCTCTGGGAAACATTCACACACACTCATACACTATGGACAATTAGCCTACCCAATTCACCCTGTACTGCATGTCTTTGGACTGTGGGGGAAACCGGAGCACCCAGAGGAAACCCGCGCGAACATGCAAACTCCTCCAAAGAAACGCCAACCAGCGACCTTCTTGCTGTGAGGCGACAGCACTACCTACTGCGCCACTGCGTTGCCGAATCTATAATTTGTATAATAAAAATAAATGATAGATTAATACATATATTTATAGTCTACAAAGATTTAACTATTTTTTAAAACATTGAAAAAATAGTACTAAAACTAGTGAATATATATATTGCCTTTACGAATAAAGTGAAAACCACCACTGTAAAAATGATTAGTTGAATTAAAATAGGTGAATAAACCTGTTGCTTTTAAAACAAATAGTTGACTTCAATTTAAAAAGTGAGTAAACCCATTGTCTAATTTTTTAAGTAAATCATCTGCATAATTTAAACACAAAATTTATTAAATCAGCTTAAAAGTTCCGAGTTACTATGGGTTTACTTACTGATTAAGTAAAGACAACTAAATGTTTTAAAAGCAACAGGTTTACTTACTTATTTTAGGTAAAGTCAACTAATCATTTACACACAAGATTTAAGTAGTCAAAACTGCATAATCTGACAGTGAATATCATAATAGCAGATATTTGCAGTCTAAACCTGACATAAGAAATTATACAGTACTTTGCAAAAAAGAAATTCATATAAAAACTGTTGTTATTATTTTTTACAAACCATATTAAAATTGCATTACTTTGATTTTCAGGTAAATGCTAACTGTAAACATGTTACATATGTTTACTAAATAAAAATGTGGTGAAATTAATTATGCTGTGTGATACTAGCTATGTTTACATCCAAAGATGCTAATTAAATGATGCGCAAAAACTGGATTATCGCATAAAAGATGTGCAAATAAAGCAGCGTCAGTCAAAGAGAACAAAATTGTTACTTCCTGATTAACTGGCGACAAATATCAACAGTAAAAACTGAATTTACTGCGGTATAAGCTGTTGTGAAATCTTTCCTTATTTAATAAATGACTTGTGTTCCTCAAAAGACAATGCCACTATGCAATGAATACATGGTGGCGTTTGAAGGCGTGAGACGTGGAGCACAGACGCTCTTGGTTCTGGAGGTCATTATTAACATAACACCTAATACTGACATGCTTTAGGTGTTTTAGAATGTCCAAAACAACATTTCAGATGTTTTACAATGTGCTAAGCCTGCTAGTTTGTCCATTCATACACATTTTAATCATCACATGATCTCTTATAACAAAGTCACATGACCTTTTTTTAACCACACATACTGGAATTTGTTTGGTAAAAGTGTTTCCATTGTAGTTTGTGTGCAACTTTTCTTATCAAATAAAGTTTTGTCTCTACTCCAGATTGTTGCGCATCATTTATTTTATGCGCATATCCAAAATGCGCATTAAATTAGTGGATGGAAACAAAGTTACTGTATGTGCATTTGGTTGCACATTTTTTGGTTCATTCACACTACACACTTCAGACTGTTTAGCATGTGATTTAATCTACGAATCTACGAATCTTAAATCTACAAATTAAAACAAATTCATGATTTTTTGATCCGCATGAAATCAGATCCATTTGTTTATGCAGCGCGGCTTATTTTAGTTATCTACATTGGTTGCTATAGTAATGATGGAGGTGTCGGAAACAATGCCAAGTGATTTCCACAACAAGTGAAATTAGAAAGTATTCAGGATGTTTTTTAAAGCAGATGGAAAGCTGAAAACTGCAGCCTCTGCTCACCTCCATCAAGGCATCCTGCTGTGATTATGAATGAGGAGGCATAGCAGGATTTGACAAAATCATGCCTAGACACTGCTGAGCGGTAAACACATGCTGCATCTCAGTCTAGAAGGAATGCTGAATCAGAAACACAATCCATTTTAAAACCACACAAATGTTGGTCCGATCGGTGTGGTTCAGAATTAATTTGGAGTCAGATGCAAGTGGCCAACCATGGTTAAGTTCCAACACGGGCTCATTCTAAAACGCAGCCTTATATGTGTTTTTGGAGATTGCGAGAGCTACGTATGGCTGCATTTTGACTTTAAAATGAACGTTACAGGGCGGTAAGACACCGTTCCTTTTCCTTACTAGCTGACCACTTATCTCCATATGGACGGCTTTCCCGCTGTTACCAGTTTTGTCCAGTTAGCTCGACATATATGTTGGCAGACTTGGACGTAGAGAGGAGTTGACCACGACAATGGGAGGTCTGGTAAAGAACGGCTCCAGAAAGCGAGTAAGACAAAACAAAGTAAAATATAACAATAACAGGGTGAGAATGTGGTAAAATCTGAAAAATGTAGTAAAAATCAGGCGAGGGCTTTTCTTTTTCATTCACATTCATTTTTTCTAGGCCCTCAGAATACCACCAGTGCCACATAACTGCCTAAAGTGGCCCACATTGGTATGTTATCTAGGAACTGTCTGTCATTGTCAGCACATCTGTGCCACAAAAACCCTAAGGAATCCCACACTAACACAGGTAGAACCTGCAAACTCCACACAGAAACATCAACCGACCCAGCCGGGGCTCGAACCAGCGACCTTCTTGCTGGAAGGCAAACAATGCTAACCACTGAGCCACCACACCACTGTTACCTTATCGGTTTTTACTAATTTAAGTAGATTTATTGTAAAACAAGTTGTCTCCCCCAAAAAACTCTAGAATTGAGTTTGTTTCAGCTCATTTTAAGTGTTTAAACAAACAGCAAACATAATATTTTGAGTGTAACGCATAAAAACCAACGTTTTGGTCCCCACGAAGAAACCGAGACTCATAAATCACACAGAATGAAGTATTTTTAAAAATTGCAGAATGTTTCCTGTTGAGACTAACACACGTGTTAGTGTGTGTCTGTTAATGTAAACAGATGGGCGCGTGTTTTGTGTTTTGTGTGTAGAAAGTCTGTGTGCATAATCTTTGCACATCACTTCTGAGCAGATCTTTAAAGTGATAGACTGTCCTCTATCAGCTGAACACACAGTTCTTCTACTGCGGCTCTTAAAGGCACAGCATCACCAGTTTTCACTCTGCTACCCCTGCTCAAACATCCAGCAACAGCAAGAATGCCATTAGTTAAGGCGTTTAAGGCATGCTTCAAACCCTGATTATCACCCTGAATATCACTCATTAGATTAGATTAGATTAGATTCAACTTTATTGTCATTACACATGTACAAGTACAAGGCAACGGAATGCAGTTTCGGTCTAACCAGCAGTGCAATAGCAGCAAGTGCAGGATACAGGTATAAGTTATAAAGTGCAGTTATAGAAAAACTATGGTAATATTTACAGATGGATGTACTATGAACATTATATACAGGTTGTATTAGCTATGAACAGATTTACAATAAATGAATATATGTACAGGATGCTATTAATAGCAGAAGTGTGCAGATAGATAAACATTACAAATGTCCATGTGCAGTGGGTATGTACAGTTCAGATAAGTGAATCAGTGCAATGTAGTGCAATGATATGTGCAAACTTTAAATGTGCAAATGTTAAATAGGCAGTGATTGTGAGGATTATGAGTTAGAGGAAGTGTGGGGGGTTGTATTGGGGGGCCAAAAGAGTCAGTGAGGGGAAGAGTTCAAAAGGGAGGACAGCTCTGGGGAAAAAGCTGTTCCTCAGTCCTGCTGGTTTTTGTCCGGGGGAGCTGAAGCGCCTGCCAGGAATACAGGTGAAGTCAGAATTATTAGCCCCTATATATTATATCATTAGCCCCTATATAGCCCTGTATATATTCCCCCAATTTCTGTTTAACGGAGACATTTCTAAACATAATAGTTTTAATAACTCTATTTCTATAACTGATTTCTTTTATCTTTGCCATGATGACAGTAAATAATATTTCACTAGATATTTCAAGATACCAGTATTCAGTTTAAAGTGACATTAAGCTTGACTAGGCTATTAGGGACAGTTAGGGTAATTAGGCAAATCACTGTATTCACATACCTGCCAACACTTGACTTGAAGCAGAGGCCGAAGGGTAGGAGGATGTGTAGGTGCCAATCCAGGGATGTTATAGACTGTTCAAAAAGCTGAGGTGCAGGGGGACAGAACAAAATGGGAGATGGGACTGAAATACCGGAGACTTCCGGGAAATACGGGAGTGTTGGCAGGTATGGTATAACAGTGGTTGGTTCTGCAGACAATCGAAACATGGGGGCTAATAATATTGACCTTAAAATTGTTTTAAAAATGTAAAACTGCTTTTATTCTAGCCGAAATAAACAAATCAGATTTTCCCAGAAGAAAAATTATTACAGGAAATACTGTGAAAAATTCCTTGCTCTGTTTAACATCATTTGGGAAATATTTGAAATTCACGGAAGGGTGAATCATTTTGACTTCAACTGTATGTCCATTTAATGCAGGGGTTTCTCAATGACATCATCATTTTCATTAGAAACGGCAAGCAGTGGCGGGTCGGGAAGCAATTCGTAGTCTGACATCTTGTCCATAAAATGACAAGAATTTTGGAGGTAAAATCAACCAATCTGACAGAGTGACTATTGTAAAAGACAAATGACATATTGTGTAGTCTGAAATCGACAGGACAGATTTTATTGAACATCCCAGTAACAGTAGCTTCTGTTGAACAAAAAGCTTTTCAAAACAAACTGATTGAGAACGATCTACAAACAGCTCCGTCATGGGAGAAATTACAGTATGTGGACTATAAAATGTGATAACCAAGCTTGATAAAAAGTATTCAGAGATTCATTCATTTTCTTTTCAGCTTAGTCCCTTTATTAATCTGGGGTTGCCACAGCGGAATGAATCGCCAACTTATCCAGCATATGTTTTACGCAGGGTGCCCTTCTCATCACTGGGAAACACCCATACACTCTCATTCACACACATACACTACTGACAATTTAGCTTACCCAATTCACCTACAGCGCATGTCTTTCGACAGTGGTGGCAACCGGACACCCGGAGGAAACCCACGCAAACCACCGCTGCGCCCGATTCAGAGATTAATTCTGTAATTAGCATCTTTACAGTGGCCTGTTTGGGAATAGAGAGGTCCTTCAGATAAACGTATTCATTCATTCATTTTTCTTCATCTTAGTCACTTATTATCAGGGGTCGCCACAGTGGAATGAACCGCCAACTATTCCAGCATATGTTTATCCAGCGGATGCTTCCAGCCCCAACCCAGTACTGGGTAACACCCATACACTCTCACATTCTCACGCACACAGCCAATTTTGTTAACCCAATTCACCTATAGCGCATGTGTCTGGACTTTTGGGGAAAACGGAGCACCTGGAAAGAAACCCAAAAGGGAGAGAACATGCAAACTCCACACAGACATGCCATCTGATCCAGCCAGGACTTGAACCAGCGACTCATTTTCTGAGTGAATGTGTCATTGTTGCTGATAATTCCTCTTTTTGTTCTCAAAATTGACTGGCTCATACTCAGGTTATTTTTACCCACTGTCACAATCACTATTCTTTGTTGAAATTGCTTCTTCTGTATATGCAAAGTAGCCAGCTGATTAGACTGCAACAAATCACTGTATTCCACACAGTCAGAATTTATTTTGCATATATATTTGATTAGTGTATTTGATAAACAATTCACTTTAGTAGCAATCATTATCATAAATGACAGTGGGGGAAATAAGTATTGAACACATCATATTTTTGGCTGGGAATTATATTTCTAAAGGAGCTGTTGGCATGGAGTTAGACCAGATTTTGGTAAAAACCCAAACAATACATCTGGTGAAAATGTTATGTCAACAGCACCTTTAGAAATATGTTTTCTGAGAAAAATGGTGACATGTTCAATGCTTATTTCCCCCACTGTATATTCAATAGTAAAGAGATAGCTCACCCAAAAATGAAAATTTACTGTTTGCTCAACTATTTTTTTCTGTTGAACACAAGAGAAGATATTTAGAAAAATGTTGAAAACCTGTGACCATTGACTATAATAGTCAAAACAAATACTATGGAAGTCAATGGTTACAGATTTCCAACACAAAATAAGATATTTAGAAAAAAGTTGAAAACCTGTGACCATTGACTTCTATAATAGTCAAAACAAATACTATGGAAGTCAATGGTTACAGATTTCCAACACAAAAGACATTTAGAAACCCAAGAGAAGATATTTAGAAAAATGTTGAAAACCTGTAACCGTTGACTTCCATAGTAAGAAAAATAAATACTAGGGAGGTCAATGGTTACAGGTTTCCAACACAAAAGACGATATTTAGAAAAATGTTGAAAACCTGTAACCACTGACTTCAATTGTAGGAAAAACAAGTACTAGGGAAGTCAATGGTTACAGGTTTACAACACAAAGACAATATTTGGAAAAATGTTGAAAACCTGAAACCACTGACTTACATAGTAGGAAAAACAATACTAGGGAAGTCAATGGTTACAGATTTCCAACACAAAAGAAGATATTTAGAAAACAAAGGAAGATATTTAGAAAAATGTTGAAAATTGTAACCATTGACTTCCATAGTAGGAAAACAAAAACTAGGGAAGTCAATGGTTACAGATTTCCAACACAAGAGAAGATATTTAGAAAACAAAAAGGAAGATATTTAGAAAAATGTTGAAAATCTGTAAACATTGACTTCCATAGTAGATATTTAGAAAAATGTATGAAAACCTGTAACCATTGACTTCCATAGTAGAAAAAAAAACATTTACTATGGAAGTCAATGGTTACAACTTTCAAACATTTTTCAAAATATCTTCTTTTGTGTCCAGCAGAAAAAAAGAAACTCCTAAAAGATTAAAACAAGTCAAGTAAAATGTGTGTGAACTAACCCCTTTAAGACAACAGACTCAGGCTCCAAGATAATTATGGATTTTAAACATTCAGTCAGGCATGCAAAAAAAAAAAAAAAAAAACATTTTAGGCAGAGCATCCTTTAATTCCACCTTCCATCTTACATCCAATTTGTTACACTGCCATACATTTAAATGAATCCTGAGGAAACGTGAAATTCATTAAATCCGAACGGTCCGTGCAAAGCTCCAATCAAATCAGCAAAGGCGAGCCCAAGTCTAGCTCGTTTGTTTGGGGTATACAAGGAAAAAATAGATTTCCTGTACGAGCGCTCCGGCTCCTGTGGACACTCGCAAATGAATAGTCTGGAGCGATTCCAACACATTTAAAGAGAGAAAAAAAAAAGAGCGGTACGGCTTGGAGATGCCGCCTCATGTAGTGCAGTGTGAATCTGGGGCGGAATCCATTGATCCGAACACATGAACTATATGCTGGCGTACGGTGTTGCATTAATCAAACGCCATACAGTAAAGAAATGAGCAAAGTAAATGGCTCTTATTTGCAGATTTAGGTGGGTTTTGTTTCAGCAGGGTGGGCCTAATCCTGTTTCCATGGCTACCGACGGCTGCGCTTTGTATTTGTATGTAAGAGCGTGTGCGCCTTGAGCTAGCAGCTGTACCGTTTCACAGTTTTCTGCTAAATCCACTTTTATAATCTGGTCACACAATATGCTAACGTTTTACCCACTGCCGATGTGATGCAATACGCTCCATTTGTCAAGGAACAGGGGTGAAAGTGTGTGTGAATTCACCTGTGTGTCCTACAGCATGACACACACTTCTATGGGTGCAGTACATATGACATGCATTGAATTGGTAATGTGTGTAATGTGTTGGTGCAAAGCTGAAGCGTGATGCTGCTATGTTATGCATTCTGTGACATTAAATGGGCTCTGCATGGCAGAACACATATTTGACACGTTTGTAATGTTGCGGTTTTGTAGTTTTATGCATTATGCATACATAAATGTGCTACATGATGGAAAGCATATTTATAGGGTTGGATTTATGCTGGTTTTATGAATTATGTGTGCAACATGAATGTGTATAATGTACTTGGCTGAAAATAATGTGTATTTCACAGTCTTATTAACCATACAAGCTAGTATTACTGCACAGTGTTTGTATTGCATTGTGTGTCTGAAGTAAACCTATCGTTAACAGTTAATTTTTTGGCACATGTATGATGTATATTATGTATATTTCAAGAGTTCACACTTAGCTGATGATTCATCAAAAGCTTGTTTGGCATGCTGTCCCAGGAGAGAGCCCGAGCTCAAGGGATCCTCGAGCCCGGGGCTTCCTCCCGTTTGCAGAGCGAGAGCGGAGCCTGAGCTCGGTGGATCTCCCGTCTGCAGTAGCTAAGGGAACATGTGAGGAAAAAAGGGGGCTAGATAAATGCTTGATTGTTATGCATGATGTATATATTTGAATGGTGGGAGGAAACCGGAGAACCCAGGGAAAACCCACGTGGACACGGGGAGAATATACGAACTCCTCACAGAACACCTACCGACCTGGCAGGACCAGGGCTGGCAGTGTTTTGCTGTGGGGTGCTAACCACTGGGCCTCCGTGCCGCCCGATCTATAGTGAAGGAGGAGAATGGGGAGGAAGGGGGGTTTCTTCCAAACGAAGATAAAGTGGACTGAAAACTGTGGTTATTTATAGTTGCTTATGGCTCATATGATTGGATGATACTGATTAGCTTAATATGTGACCGGCTGTGATAAATCATAAGCATGTGATCCTCTCGAAATTAGTTTATGAATAAACCTCACATAAATTAGTGGTGGGCCGTTAACGTGAGACTCGTAAATAAATATCACCATTAATCTATTCTCAAAGTTGGGTTGGGAGCTGAGCTTATTCTACGCAAGCTATGATGACTTTCACCTTGATATTTTAGCACGGATGTATACCTGACTGGTGAGCCGTCTGACAAAAAAAGTGTCCTTCTGAATCAAATCAGCAGATGCCCTTCTGGATCCTTCACTTACTTCGAAGACTCTACTGACTACGTTTACATGTCTGTAATCTAGTTTTTCGCCTTAAAGGGCACCTATGGTGAAAAATCTACTTTTCAAGCTGTTTGGGCAGAAATGTGTATAGTGTATAAACTGTCATATTGGGGTGAAATAAACACACCCAGTCCTTTTTTTTTCAATTTAACAACATAAAAACAGTGGACCAATTGGAGCGGTTTTCAGATCGACCGCAACTTTACGTAGTAGTGTGGTTCCCCCCGCCCACCAATATTGATTAACAGCTGCGCGCATTAACATGTCCGGTAATCACGTGTATAATCATATCAACAAGAGAGGACGAGCGCAAAGCAGCCGGAAATAAAAGGTGTGTTCAGTTTGCTAGAAGAGTGAATTTCACAAGTTTAAAATCTTTTAAAACAGAGCATGTGTGTAATGAATTACAGCGATTCACTTCATTAGCACAGCCGCGTGTGAGAACAATTATAAAGTAAGACGCTTCAATCGCGGTTTGTGGACGTTAAATCAGGTTTATTTTGTACATTAATATAAGAGATATCCATACAGCAGTGGAGATTACCAGTATCATGTCACATATGCGTGCAAAAAGAGTGCAAAGCTTAACGCGCTCTCTCGCTCTCTCTCTCTCTCTCTCTGTGTGTGTGTCTAATCTGAAGCGTGTTTTGAGCTGAAACTTTACAGACACATTCTGGGACACAAAAGACTTTATTAAATATGAAAAAGGGGTAACCTATGTGCCCTTTAATAGACAATAATATAATTAATGTGTTTACGTGAAGTGCTTTCATGTAAGAGTTTCCTGTAATTTGGGTGACTTTGACTGCAGTTCGGCAGTTTCACTTTCACGCATGAACATTTCATTCATGCCCCTGTGACAAACTGGGGTATTAGACGCAAATAAGGAGAAAGGACTGGTGAGAGTGTTATGGAATTTAATAACGCACTCCCAATGGAAAGAAAAAAACTTCCACATTCGTGATGTGTGTGTGTGTGGTCCTTTACTGACAGCCGAGGTGTGGATCTTGTCGGAAAATATGGCGAAAAGTCCTACATGACGGTAATAGTTTGATTGCGGTGTTTACTTTAATAATGCCACTAATATCTGCATACTCCACATGTCTTAATTCCATTTCTGTTTAGTTCAGTTATGACTTTAGTTGGATTAAGGAGATCAAATCTCTGTTTGGAGCTTATGTAGGCCTACAGTTCAGAATTCATGTTTAACTGAATGAACAGTAAACACAAGTACATCTTATTGAACATCATTCATTTTCATCACCGATTATCATAGTAGAGCAGTTTCTCAAGCAGTTTGTGATGCATTTTGGAAACCGGAGATGAGCCCCTGGTGTAATGCGCCACCTGGCTTGAGAAACCCGTTCTCAAAGACTTACTTTTAATCATTATTTGTTAGCACACATACTCTGAATGCCTTTGGCAGAATTCAAATGAGCCATTTTAATCTAGATTAATTCCAAGATTACTGTGAGATAAATATAGATTTAAAAAGAATCTATGCCCACCTATATATATATACAATAGTTCTGTCTGATGGCTGGTAGCCGTGCGATATTCTGCAAATAACAGCACTCCTACAGCCTCTTAACCCTTCACCCTTGTGCATTACTCCACCACATACAGCAACAAGCAGAGGACACTACAGCCTGACTAATATTGCTGCTGTTGGAACATAATGTACTTTTGAGGGTTTTTTAGCCGAGAACGTAGTTGTTTAGATTGCAACTATGCAGTTTATTTATAAGGATAGTGCCTATTTTAAAATATTATAATTTCAGATCATTGGATTCAGTGCATCGGCCACCATCAGCCTGTCTGAGCAGACCAAAGAAAGTGACGGTTGGCATTCGCCACAAGATGGCGACAGAGACCACATAATAAGCCCTTAGAGGAGAAAAAACAGGTAAGTTTTTTTGTGTTGTAGTGCTGTATTTATACCATAGTAATCTGGCTTTTTCGGGGTTAATTATTGTGAACTCCCAATTGCAACAGAGAAATGCTGGGAAATCTCTGTAGACTGATGGCATTTCATGCTGTTCAGCCTTTAATCTTAAAATGTGAGCAAAATCACCTGTTTTGTCATTGTTAAGTGATGTTGGTGAAGTAACAATGGTTTCTGCTGTTCTGACGTCAGCTGCAGATGTGAATGAATGGTAGAAGAAAGTAGTTCCTCTTACAAAAGCGTTTTGAGACTCTCAGCATTTGATTTTCTTTTTTATACACATGATTATGCCGTCGAACTGTTGTATAAACGCAATATCACACGAGTAGCAGTACGATGTGGCTGTATATCGTCACTGGTGGGGGCACTAAGGCTCATATATACACCATTTTTATTTCAGTTTTCTCTTCTGTCAGAGACATTTACACTTTGTAAACTGAAAAAAGTTGTAATATCTACCAAGAAAAGGCGAGTAACTTTTAAAATGAAAATATTGTGATTTTTTTCCCAGCTTATTCAGCTTTATTCAAACATTTATTCATTCTCCTTCAGCTCAGTCCCTTATTAATCAGGGGTCACCACAGCGGAATGAACCACCAACTATTCCAGCATATTTTTTATGCAGCGGATGCCCTTCCAGCCGCAACCCAGCATTGGGAAGCACCCATACACTCTACATTCACACACACTCACACACTAAGGCCAATCTATTTAATCCAATTCCCCCGTACAGCAGATCTTTAGACTGTGTCGGAAACAGGAGCACCCGGAGGAAACCCACGCCAACACAGGGAGAACATGCAAACTCCACACAGAAATGCCAACTCACCCAGCCGGGACTCGACCAAGCGACCTTCTTACTGTGAGGTGACAATGCTTAACCACTGAGCCACCATGTCGCCCCTGTTTTTTAATACATCATATGATATTGGAACAATCTAAAATTGCAATAATTAATTTTTCTGCAATAGTTATTGCAACATGAATACAGTTTCACAAGATAGTTTGAATAGCACTATTTGACGGTTTTCTGGGGATTCTAACAATATTCAGATTAGGGCTGCACGATTAATTAAAAAACATTGCGATCTCGATTCGACCCTACACACGATCTTAATTGAGCTTTTCTACGATTCCGCCAATTACATTTTCAAGGTCAGGAGAGAAGCGTAAAGGCGGTCGCAAAAGTTTTCACGTTGTTTTATATACGTTGCTCAGCAACACCAACACCTCCAAATGGTGTTCAAAGTGTTACATACTCTATTTATAAAGTATGATTCACCCCAAAATGTAATTTCTGTCTTAATGTAATGATGCATTTGCGGTCGCAAAATCACACAGGGTTGGAGCTAAAATCTGAAGAACACTGGCCCTCCAGGACCATGGTTACCCCTGGTCTACAGAATAAACCATCGTTATACAATAACTTGCCTAATTACTCTAACCTGCCTAGTCAACCTAATTAACCTATTTAGGCCTTTAAATGTCACTTTAAGCTGTATAGAAGTGTCTTGAAAAATATCTAGTCAAATATTATTTACTGTCATCATGCCAACGGTAAATCAGTCATTAGAAATTAGTTAGAGTTATTAAAACTTTTATGTTTAGAAATGTGATAAAAAACAATCTGCTCTCCGTTAAACAGAAATTGGGGGAAAAATAAACAGGAGGGCTAATAATTCTGACTTCAACTGCATGTGTATGATGTGTATATTATGTGTATGTCTTCACTGTGGACGGCAAAGTAAGAATTTCATCGTACAGGGAAACATGTTTCCTTACTGTGCACATGACAATAAACAAATTGATTTTAATTGAATTTAATTTAAGTAAAAATAAAAAGTAAAAATCAAAAATCAAGTAAAAATATTATTTTGTTTTTCAACTTCAGAAGAAACAAATCAGAATTAAGAGATTTTCCTTAAAACAGGTCAAATTATCTTCCAGTGGGGTACGTAATATAATCTTGTTTTCACTTTGAAATAGATATTCGGGATAGAAACAAATGTAAGTTTCATAAATTGTATAAATTTCAATTAAAAACAGTAAATAAATACAATTCTGTAGCTCCTGGTCATTCAGATTCATCCCTGCACATCTTGCGCATGTGACTATTGCGGATGCGCACATTGCGATATCGATGCTGAAACGATATATTGTGCAGTCCTAATTTCATTTTTTGTGTGTTGGGAATGTATTGCACACATGTAGAATACTGGATGTAAATCTCGGCTGTGGTGTAAGACTGACTTCCTTTGGCATTGCCACTGTACCCTACTGCTAGCCAGCTGTCACCCTGCGAATGAGAAAGTGTTGGAGGGGACAAAGAAAGACACACCCAAGTCTCTCTTCTGTAACCCAACCTGGCTGTGTTACTGTTTCTCAGTCTCTTTCTGTGCCCTTTTCTCCTTTCAATCCTTTTTCTCTGATGACACAAGCAACATGGCTATATACAACAGACAGACACTGAGGGAGGGGCATCGAGGCGAGAACAACGGAGAGAGAGATCAAAGAAATATCACAACATGAGGGGAAAAAATCAGAGATAGAGAGAGGGAGATAAAAGGAGGGAAATTATATTCGCCTTCTTAAAAAAAAAGATATCTCATAAAATAAGCATTAAGACAGCCAAATATAGCAAGAGAAGGCTGATTCTGTGTTTTTTGTCCCTTTTCTTAAAAGTGGTCTACTTGATTAAGTAATTAGGGTGTTTTTGCTGTTTAATTAACGAAACTGGATAAAATCTTCTATTTGGAATGCACAGATATTGATAGCTGGTTATTAGTATTGCTTAATTGTAGGGCTGCACGTTATTGGAAAAAAAAAATTGACGTTGCGATGTCTTCTGCGATCTATACACTCGCCGGCCACTTTATTAGGTACACCTTACTAGTACCAGGTTGAACCCCTTTTGCCTTCAAAACCGCCTTAATCCTTCGTGGCATAGATTCAACAAGGTACTGGAAATATTTCCTCAGAGATTTTGCTCCATATTTGACATGATAGCATCCTGCAGTTTCTGCAGATTTGTCAGCATGATGCAAATCCCGGTCCAACACATCCCAAAGGTGCTCTATTGGATTGAGATCTGGTGACTGTGGAAGTCATTTGAGTACAGTGAACTCATTGTCATGTTCAAGAAACCAGTCTGAGATGATTCACGCTTTATGGCATGGTGTTATCCTGCTGTCATGTTGTTGATGCCAAATTCTGACCCTACCATTTGAATGTCGCAGCAGAAATAGAGACTCATCAGACCAGGCAACGTTTTTCCAATCTTCTATTGTCCAAATTTTGGTGAGCCTGTGTGAACTGTAGCCTCAGTTTCCTGTTCTTAGCTGACAGGAGTGGCATGCGGTGTGGTCTTCTGCTGCTGTAGTCCATCCGCTTCAAGGTTGGACGTGTTGTGTGTTAAGAGATGCTCTTCTGCATGGTTGTAAAAAGTGGTTATCTGAGTTACTGTTGCCTTTCTATCAACTCAAACCAGTCTGGCCATTCTCCTCTGACCTCTGGCATCAACAAGGCATTTGCGCCCACAGAACAGCCGCTCACTGGATATTTTCTTTTTCAGACCATTCTCTGTAAACTCTAGAGATGGTTGTGAGTGAAAATCCCAGTAGATCAGCAGTTTCTGAAATATTCTGAAATACCAGCCTGTCTGTCACCAACAACCATGCCACATTCAAAGTCACTTAAATCACCTTTCTTCCCCATTCTGATGCTCGGTTTGAACTGCAGCAGATCGTCTTGTCTACATGTCTACATGCATTGAGTTGCTGCCATGGGTTTGGCTGATTAGAAATTTGTGTTAACGAGCAGTTAAGACCTAATAAAGTGGCCAGTGAGTGAGTGTGTATATATAATATATACAGTATATATATATATATATATATATTATATATATATATATATATAATATAATATATTATATATATATATATATATATATATATATAATATATATATATATTACATACATATATAATATACATATATATATATATATATATATATATATATATATACATACATACATACATGCATGCATACATACATACAACTGGATTTGCAACAGCTTTTTAACATTTACACGTTTATGTATATAGAAACCTCACAGTCATAGGCCTTAAAAACAAAGCAAATAAGCGAATGAAAAACTTACACAATAGTTAAACTACACAATGTGGTTCCTGGTCAACTATAATCCCTTTAAAATTTCCTAATGGATAATAAACTGAAACTGAACTGACACTGCAGATTCTGTGATGTGACTATTGTGGATTAGCACATTGCGATTTCGATGCTGAAACTAATATATTGCACAGCCCTACTTAATTGTGTTGTTTAAATGTGAGCAAATTATCAATGTAAATAAAAAACACTGCACAGTCTTCATTGTATAAAAAAAACATTTAATCTTTGTTAAAATGTTAAATTTCTTATACACAATTAGTCTAAATACACTTCAAATCGCACAGTCATAGGACTTAAAAACAAAGCAAACAAGCGAATGAAAAACGTTCACAATAGTTAAACTACACAATGTGGTTCCTGATCAACTACAATCCCATTCAAATTTCCTGATGGATGAATAAACTAAAACTGAACTGACACTACAGACTCTGTGATGTGACTATTGCGGATTTGCACATTGCGATTTCGATGCTGAAACTATATATTGTGCAGCCCTACTTAATTGTGTTGTTGAAATGTGAGTAAATTGTGTTGATTTATGACAAATAACTAACATTTCTGACATAAATCACCATCCAAACCACACCTCCTGAACGCACACTAGAAAACAAACAACACTTAACATTATTCATTCATTCATTCATTTTCCTTTGGCTTAGTCTCTTATTTATCAGGGGTCGCCACAGCAGAATGAACCGCCAACTATTCCAGCATACGTTTTACATAGCGGATGCCCTTCCAGCTGCAACCCCAGTACTGGGAAACACCCATACACACATACATACAATACGGCCAATTTAGTTTATTTCAGTTCATCTATAGCGCATGTCTTTGGACTGTGGGGGAAACCCAGAAGAAACCCACGTTAACACAGGGAGAACATAAAAACTCCACACAGAAATGCCAACTGACCCAGCCGGGACTCGAACCAGCGACCTTCTTGCTGTGAGATGACAGTGCTAACCACTGAGCCACTTGCCACCCTAAGAAAAGTATTTTTTACAATGTTATGGTATACTATACTAGCCATATAATGGTCATTTAAGCATACAGTAGGTAATTGCCAATGTAGATATGAACAGTATACTGTGCATTTCTCTTTTTGGTGTTAGCTTCTTGTATGTGCTTTACATTTTTATTTGAAAACAATTTCTAACTCATTTCTTATTCGTTCAGAAAAACAAATATTTAAATGAACATTTATAAGAAATGTAATATTGCTACAGTAACCAGCATACTGTGAATTTCTCTTTTCAGTGTCCATTTGGAAATTACTTCAGGCAAAAAAACATATATAATAACAAAAGAGCAGTGCATTGAAGCATATGCAGGCAATACAGCAGTGACCTTTTAACCAGCTCATATGCTTGAACCATATATTCACAATGGAGCCTTCAAATGTCTGAAATCATTTGCAGTGAAGGGAAATACTGAGACCCTCAGTGCCCATCAGAGAGGCCATAAATGATGCACATCCTCATCCACATCCACTCTGACAGTCAGGAAGACTGAGAGAGAGAAAGAGAGAGCATGTTTACAGCTAGTATGGTCCCTTGGTTCTGGAGGAGCTGAAAACATGATCCATTCCCCAGAGAAAATCAGCCAGAAAACAGAGAACCTCTTCACAATGAAAAGCAAACGCGAGGAGCATTTGAATTCTGAACAAATCGCTCCAAAAGACAACCGCTGTTATTCAGATAAGGTGATTTTACGATGATTGATGTTACGTTGAGTATAAGACGATCCATGATGCCGTCTCAATGACCATGCTTGAAAAAAAGACCAAGATTGCATCTATTTCAGCTAAACGGTTATCCACGTAGACGTACAGACCCCCGATTTGAATATAAACAAAAATGATTTGCAGTGCTGATCAATATCCTTGGAGCTCTGCATCTTCAGAGATGAATTCAACTCAAGGGCAGCCGAATCAATCAATCATGCATTCAATCTACATTGTTAAGTAGAAGCAAGCAGTCGCATTTGGTATTTCAAGATCCGATAGCGGGCATTTGCTGGCAATCAAGTTCAGTTTTAAATTTTCTGTTACTCCAACCTTAATTAGTTCAAATGATTGAGAGAAATGTCAAATTTGAGGTGTGGATCACACAAGAACGTGGTTATCACTGCGCGACATCATCTACGTTTTCATCCACCTATTGTTATATTTGAAACATCACATTAAAAAATGCTTAAAATTCGCGTGAAGTGCGTTAAAATGTGCATTTTTATTCGATGTTTAACGTAATCTCATCCGATACACGAAGAGAGGGTGGGACAAAGTCTAGCTCCTCCCCTTTTTAAAAAACAGCCAATATCGTTTTGCTTTCTCTCTACCAGTGAGAATGCATGGGCGCATCAAATTAGAAGTGTCTTGAAAGGGGCGAGGCATGTCAGATACTAGAGAGCATTTGATTGGTCAGAAGATTTGATGAGAAACAGAAGTATGAGGTGATGTGGGGGAAAAAAACATTGATACATTTAGTCGCAAATGACAAACTACAAGCTACAACTACAACAATACTGATGCTAACATCTAAAAACTTAATTTTAATTTCATGGGACCTTTAATGAAAATGCCAAGAAGCACACATACAGAGTATGATAAAATTTGTATTCGTGTCCACTTTTTTTAGATCTCAAATTTCTCTTGCGAGAGTCATTTGCGCCTGCTGTTCTTGCGTAAATCCACCAGAGGTCGCTGTCGACTGACTCACTGACTGACTGACTGATCAACTGACCCACCGTCCTCCTTCCCTTATCCCAACCGATAGTGTTTTCAAAAGCACCAATTGACCAGCGCCCACCCACTTTTCTAAACCCAACCGACTGTTTTAAAAAGCAATCCAAAAAAAGAAAAGTCCTCGCCTCAGTTTTCAGATTTTACCACATTCTCACTTGTTTATTTTATTTTTTGGCATCTGCTTTTGTCTTTATTGTCTTTTTGGCCGCTTTCTGGAACCGGTTCTTTGCCTGACTCTTGCGGAAAATTATGTTTTTCTTGTTGATATTTGCTGCCACTATCAGGAAGTGACGATTTTGTCCTCTTTGTCCTCTTTTGATTGGATGGAAACAGTGCTTTATTTGCAAATGTTTTAAATATTATAGTTTTGCGCATTAGTTTAATGCCGTAGTGTATGAATGTGAATGAGTATGTATGGATCTTTCCCAGTATTGGGTTGCAGCTGGAAAGGCATCCGCTGAGTAAAACATATGCTGGATAAGTTGGCGGTTCATTCCACTGTGGCGACCCCTGATGAATAAAGGGACTAAGCCAAAAGAAAATGAATGAATATTACACATTTCAGCCTCACAGAAAGCTGTTATGGGTGACGCAGTGGCGCAGTAGGTAGTGCTGTCACCTCACAGCAAGAAGGTCACTGGATCGAGCCTCGGCTGGGTCAGTTAACGTTACTGTGTGGAGTTTGCATGTTTTCCCTGCGTTCGCGTGGGATTCCTCAGGGTGCTCCGGTTTCCCCCACAGTCCAAAGACAAGCAGTACAGGTGAATTGGGTAGGCTAAATTGTCCGTAGTGTAAGAGTGTGTATGGATGTTTCCCGGAGATGGGTTGCAGCTAGAAGGGCATCCGCTGTGTAAAACATGTGCTGGATAAGTTGGCGGTTCATTTCGCTGTGGCGACCCCAGATTAATAAAGGGACTAAGCCGAAAAAAAAAATGAATGAGTGAATGAGAAAGCTGTTGTATAGCTTCAGGAGAATTGTGCACAATGCATTGCATTGTGTTCCTTTTTTATGGCTCCTGATTCTATTCACATTAAAAGTAAATTTGCATTAAAAAAAACTGTATAGATTCTTCAAATATAGACTGTTTTGGAATAACTTGTGCTTTTATGATTTTAAGATCCTAAAAGCAATGATTATTATCTAACTGTGAACTAACTGTGCTTTAGCGCCCTGTGGAAGAGCTACACATGCAGGCAGAATCCTAGTTTATACAACCACCACTCCAAATTTCCAAAAGCTCACGGCCGAGGGATTATTCATCCAACAACACAACATTAAAGCGGTTTTAACCCGGTTGCGCCTTAAGAGGATATTGCTTAGGTTTCCCTATTGAATCAAAGGCACGTCTTATGTTGCCATCAGATAGAAGGCCATGTTTTTGCTTTGATAATGCAGGTATGTCAAACTGATGTGCGCACTTTCATCTGGAAATGTAATTGATAGAGCTAGTGCTAATCTGCAGAATATCCCAAAATGTTTCCAGGCTGACAATAAAATTATGTTTAAGATATATGCGAATGCATTTGTAACAGCGTTAATTTTGACAGCAAATTTTGATTCAGTTTTAGTCCTAATCTTTTGACTCTACTCTAGATTTAGTTGACTAAAATATTCATTCATTCTCTTTTCGGCTTAGTCCCTTTATTAATCTGTGGTCAACACAGTGGAATGAACCACCAACTTATCCTGCATATATTTTACGCAGTGGATGGCCTTCCAGCTGCAATCCATCACTGGGAAACAGCCATACACACTCATTCACACACATACACTATGGTAAATTTTAGCATACCCAATTCATCTACAGCGCATGTGTTTGGACTTGGGGGAAACCGGAGCACCGGACGCAAACTCCACACAGAAATGCCAACTGACCCAGCCTAGGCTCGAACCAATGACCTTCTTGCTAAAAGGCGACATGACTAAAATGTATTTGGTTTAATCTATGTGTAATTTCATTAAAATATTGTATACATTTATTTATACAAATATATTCATTTATGCCATTTCATTATAGTTTAGTAATCAGACAGACCACTGTCTGCACTGTCTGTCCACTGTGGATCTGTTACTTTTCAAATGTGTGTGTGTCAGATTAATTCTGATTGGATATTTACCAATACTTTTTTTTTATTAGCCAATAAAAATGTCAGTATTTTTATTAAAGTTTATTATGGTATTTTTATTATATCACTTAATATTTATTCAGTTTTCGTTGGTAGAAACTTGTTTGTTACAAAAAAGATGACGATTTTTTTTGTCAACAACATTAACTGATTTGTAAGCTGTTAATCAAATGTTTAGATGCTTTGAAATCCATATACTCTGTGGCAGACTCATCTACTTTATTTTTCACGTAAGAATAGCTTGCAAATTGAACATGTCTGGCCTCCTTCCAATTAATTTTGCTGTAAAAATAGCTCATTAGCTTGCTTTATATTACAAACTGGTGTTCCTTACCACACTATCCTTGTTAATGTGACGCCATGCAAAGCGCTTCTGGGTCCAAGCGCTATGTACAACTATATGGGAGGCTCAACAAATGGTTATTAAATGTTTACAAAGCGATGTAATACTTTCGAAAATCACAATCGCTATATATATATATATATTAATATATTATAATATATATATATATATATAATCATATATATATAGATTATATATATATATAATATATATTAATTACAGTTGAAGTCAGAATTATTAGCCCCCCTTTGAATTTTTCTTCCTTTTTAAATATTTCCCAAATGATGTTTAACAGAGCAAGGAAATTTTCACAGTATGTCTGATAATATTTTTCTGCTGGAGAAAGTCTTATTGTTTTATTTCGGCTAGAATAAAAGCAGTTTTAAATTTTTTAACAACCATTTTAAGGTCAAAATTATTAGCCCTTTTAAGCTATTTTTTCAATAGGCAAGTTACTGTATACCGATGGTTTGTTTTGTAGACTAATTACCCTAGGCTGCCTAGTTAACGTAATTAACCTAGTTAAGCCTTTAAATGTCACTTTAAGCTGTCTAGAAGTGTCTTGAAATATATCTATTCAAATTTATGTACCGTCGTCATGGCAAAGATAAAATAAATCAGTCATTAGAATATATATATATATATTAGATATAATATATATATATATATATATATATATATATATATATATATATATATATATATATATATATGCCTATAATCAGATAGCAAGAAAGTGATTAATATTTATGTATTGTTAAAATATTGGTGTCTGTGATGCAACACGTCATTGTGTACACCACAATTTTATAAAAATTCACTTTAATGTGTGATATGACTAAAAAAAACAGTCAAATGAATATTTTCTCAATACAAATTAGTAGCGTCTTGGACTAGGAAACAGTATTTCATACGTCACTACTTAACAAGTGGATAATGTATTTCCTAATTATTAACATGCTGTTTTGTAGTGCAGACAGTTATAAATGCGTGTTAAAAACATTATTTAGCCTATATACTAACCTTGGAAATTTGGCAACCTGCAAGCACATGACGTCAACATGATGTCATATTGACGTTGTACCCCAATGTCGTGGGGTTTGGAAATGAAAATCGGGTTGATGTCAGAACCCAACGTCAGGCTGACGTTATTGTCCAATGTCCAACCTAAAATCAACCTAAAATCAACCAAATATCAACGTCTAACAATGTTACACCTTGACGTTGTGTGGATGTGACCACTATGATGTCTATCAGACGTTGGATTTTGGTCACTTTCCAACACAACCTAAAATCAACTAAATATCAACGTAATTTTTGTTGTTATTGGACGTCAAAATAACGTCCTTAGATGCTGTCTTGACATTTATTTTGTCACCTGACGTCATGACCTAAAGCTAACCTAATATTAATGTCTTATGATGTTGTGCCTGCTGGGTAACCTCAACGACAAGCACAGCCTCCCAAACCCCGCACTTCAAAAACATGTCAACCTACCCAACGTTAGTAATCTGAAAATAACCCTAACCTTAAATCTGTAATCTATCAGCTTGACGACTAGTCTAGTTTTGGGCTATTTTAGATGTCTATTAGAATTTCACTGACAGCCCAAGTTTAGTGTTGTTTTAGCCAAGCTGTCTATGTTTCTATGTCTATTAGACTCTATTAAACACAAAATTGTTTGCTGGGAATGTACTGCTTCAATGAAAAAAAGGCAGCACAGTGCATGCTTAACCATTAGGTACATGTAACTTTTCTCTTCCCGAACCCCGCCCTTAAAAGACATGTCAACCAACCCAACGTTAGTAATCTGAAAATTCAAAGTTATTGACAGGCAGAAAACGCTTCCATTGGAAATAAAAGAAGCATGGCCAGTCTCCTGATTTTCGCCGAAACGCACAGGTGTTTTTCATGACACCAGTGACAGGTAGAAGGCACGTTTTATTTTGGTGTCCACAGAAATAGCTTACAATACCTTGAAGAGTACATCTCTTAGAAAACCCAATAAATTAAAAGGTTGTGCTAGTTACACCATTTAATAACGTTCAATTACCCCTACACCTGTCTTGACGGAATTTACTCAAGGATGAAAACAACCCAGCAAGCATTTTTTGTTTTTAAAAGATGTCTAATAGAGGTCTAATAGGTGTCTAAACATAGTCATCCTAGCTAAAACAAGACTAAATTTGGGCTGTCAGTGAAAATCTAAAGATGTCTAAGAATAGGCCAAAACTAGCCAAATCATCAAATAAAGAGAAATGAATGATTACAATATAAAGTCTGTCTAATCTGTCTGTTTGACGATAGTCTAGTTTCGGGCTATTCTTAGATGTCTGTTAGATTTTCACTAACACCCAAGCTTAGTCTTGTTTTAGCTGAGCTGTCTATGTTTCTAGTCTATTAGACGTCTATTAAACAGAAAATTGTTTGCTGGGTATGTACTGCATCAATGAAAAAAAGGCAGCTACAGTGCATGCTTAACCGGTAGGTACATGTAACTTTACATTCCAGTCAGACTGGTTACACTTGCATATTATGAATGGCAATTATTCGCGCCAAAGCCAGAACACACAAGCGTTTATCATGAGGTAATGAGCACCAGCACGCGCACGCGAACTTTCGCGCAAAACGATTAAAACGCCCATTTAATCTACTTACGAAGAACAACTGAATGAAACGGAACACATTTTATGAAGGATGAACTATTATTAGGCTATCCCGAATACATGCGCTTTGAAACAGCAATAACGCTCTCGACGCGACGCGTCCAAACACGCGTGTCCAAAGCAACAATTAATAGATTGCGCAGAAACACACAGCACGTGTGAACAGCTCATATGTACAGCTTCTCAGGCTGAATTCACTAGTATGTCATTTTTCTTGCAAGCACCCCAAAAATGGGGAAAGTCTCAGCAGTTGCTTGTATGCGGTGACAGTTCTGCTTAATTTTGACTGCGCTAAACGCGTCTGTGTTATATACAGGTATTCACATTCATTCACACACAATGCGATAATGTATCTACACGACAGCAAATGCAATAATAAGAGAAACTTACCTATATATAAGATAGTGCTTCCTTTGCTTGTCTCTCCATCCATTGAGATAGATAATGAAAACGCGTTTTTATTTCCTCGTGATTGCAAAGTTCCACGCTATTCAAGCTGTAAATCAGAAATTAAGTGACGGTCGCTGTAGCCTGTAAGTCATTATTACCCACACAAAACCCTCCTGTTTCTTTTTTTCACCTACCATCCGAATCGACTATCGTTTCTCCTGCAAAAAAAACATCCACTCCGCGATTCGTGGCGATAAACATTAAACTAAATTACCATAGATGAGTAGCTACATAACGCTGCGACGAGAACCCGCTTCATATAACTTCATCGCCCTTTCAATGCATCTTCTGAGTCCTCTGTCCTCCTCTCTGAGCATCACTTTCCCTTGTTAGTTCGAATGCATAATTCACGCTCGGTTCACAGCGTAGAGTTGTCCGGCTCGCAAAAGAATTGTTCAATTGAGTCGGTTCTTTGATTCATTCAAAAGTGTTGGCCAGAGATTACTTTTTTTTTGATGATTTCTAATATAATTTTGCGTTGTGGTCGATAAGTTAAAGCCATAACTCTTTAAGTAAGGACATATTTTAAGTTAAAACAGTATCGACAAGGATACAGCTGTATAAGCTGTGTCAAGTTAGTTTTATTGTCATAACCGCTGTACAGACATACTGAGAATTGAAAGTTATGTTACTTTCAAACAAACATAATTAAAATACTACATTAATTAAAATATCCAAAGCAATACAAATAATTTTAGTAAGGTTTATGAGAATAATCCAAAAAAACATATAACTAGCCTATATTTTGTACTTGTAATACATTAGCCTACTATAGCAGCAAAATGCTAACATTCAAAACGTTAAAGAAATATTTAGCGGTATTTGTCTACAATGTCACTGAATGAATTACTGAATGAATGATTGAGAAACTCGTGTCTGGAAAGGAACGTTTTAAAATGGCGACTCGAAAGAATCGAATCTATTAATCGAACCTCCTGCACGAATCGACTCACTGAAGTGAATCAGATATCCCACCGCTAAAGAGCTTGCTGTATTGTCTCATTCGTGTCAGCTTGATTCGCCTGCCATTTCTCAGCGATGTCAAGCGCAGGATGTTTTCAGCGGCCGTTCATCAGGCCAGACAGAGCAGGAGACTGGAATAATAGCTTTATGTGCTCAGGGGGTGCGGATGTCACGAACTGACGGAGGGGAGTCAGTCTTATTCCTCAAGAGAGGGCTTTCTTTTGTTATATACTGTATATGAGCTTCAGTCCAGAGATGTGATCCATGTTAGCTTATTTTGAATCAACCAATACAAAATACTGAAAATCAATAAGCACATTATGAAAATATATGGATTATATATTATATATGGGCGACACGGTGGCTTAATTAGTGGTTAGCACTGTCGCCTCACAGCAAGAAGGTCTCGGATGGAGTCCAGTTGGCATTTTTGTGTGGAGTTTGCATGTTCTCACTGTGTCGGCGTGGGTTTTCTCCGGGTGCTCCGGTTTCCCCCACAGTCCAAGACATGCGCTATGGGTGAATTGAATAAGCTAAATTGGCCATAGTGTGAGAGTTTGAATGAGTGTGTATGGATGTTTTCCAGTATGCTTGGGCTTTGAGTCTGAGAAAAGCGTTCAATAAAATGTATTTAATAATAATAATAAAATGTATTATTATTACTTCGTTGCAGCTGAGTGGGCATCCACTGTGTAAAACATATCTGCATGCCGGATATGTTGGCGGTTCATGCCGCTGTGGCGACCCCTAATGAATAAACATACTAAGCCAAAGGAAAAAGAATGAATAGATATATTTAATTTTATTTTTTAACATTATCTATTTATTTGTTTGATTGATTATAGTACAAGTATATTGATTTATTGATAATTTTAATAATTATCAAGTTTGTTGATAATAATATATAATTATATTATATAATATAAAATTAAAATATATAATAATACGTTTATTGATAATATTAATAATTATTCATGATAGTATTCATAGATACACACACACTGCACCCTGAACCTTTTCTCAGTGACTATAGAGAATATATATTTGGTTAATTAAAATAAAACTGTTTTATTAAACGGTAATATTCATTAAAATAAGAGTTTGATCACCTAATATCTTTAAGAGTATACAGATATTAGAAATATTATTTTTATTTATATTTACAAAATGTATACTAAAACTAATTATTTATTTTTAATCTCTGGAGTTTTTTCCTCTATTAATTTTTTTAAATATAAAAGTAAATGAATAAAAATAAATAATAAAAATTTAATATATTTATTAGGGTGTACTAAATTTGCACAGTAATCTTAGTTAAGTTACAAGTTTTGGCTTTAGTATGGACTTATCTAATGTGCCCACTGATGCTAAGCAGGGCTGAGCTCGGTCAGTACATGAATGGGAGACCACATGGAAAAGCTAGGTTGCTGCTGGAAGTGGTGTTAGTGAGGCCAGCAGGGGGAACTCAACCTCTGGTCTGTGTGGGTCGTAATGCCCCAGTACAGCGAAGGGAACTCTATACTGCTCAGTGAGTGTCGTCTTTCGGATGAGATGTTAAACCAAGGTCCTGACTTTCTGTGGTCGTTAAAAATCCCAGGATGTCCTTCGAAAAAGAGTATGGTTTAACCCTGACATTCTGGCCAAATTTGCCCACTGGCCTCTACCCATCATAGCCACTCCTAACCACTATATTACTATATCACTATACCATTTATATCATAATTGGCTATATCACTCTGTCTCCTTTACACCAATCACCTGGTGTGTGTGGTCTGGCGCAATATGTCGTGTCATCCAGGTGGATGCTGCACACTGGTGGTGGATAAGGATATTCCCCCCAAAAAATATGTAAAGTATTTGAATGTTCAGAAATGCACTATATAAATGTAAAGCTTTATTAATTATTTTTATTATTATTAATGTATAAAACACATATATTTATTTTTTGGCATATATAAGTATTCATTTAAAATTTATTCAAAATGTATCTTCTTTTAAGGTTTGTGAGGTGTGTAACCTTCATTTGATGTTTGTAAGTTTGTAAGAAATGCAAAAATCAAATGTTATTTAGTAATCAACAACAACAACAAAAGCTATAAATGGCTTTTCACAGACTTACACATGCTTTTTTGTTCTCACACTCATTTTTGTAGGACTATTATATGCAACACTGTAAAAAATGGCCGTGATTTCAGCGGTAAAAAACTGCTACAGTAAAAATCCATAACCTGGTTAACAGTATACTGTATAGTATACAGTATAGTTTACAGTATACAGTATAGTCCTTAATACATACTGCGAATAACCTTAAATTGACTTTCCCAGAGATCCCTGCATGGAACATCACTTTTTCTGCTTTTTGTTGACATTACTATGGATCTTTTTAGTTGTTTCCCAATCAGTTTTGTACATTAGAGAATTATGTTACATCTAATGTTGATAAACAATGTTTGTTTCATGACTATAATGTTATGCACATTACCATACTGGTGTTTAGTAGCTGTGTGACTGACACTGAGCATACCTATCAACATTGAGATGTGAAAGTAAGGGATATGCCATAAAAAATAAGGGATATGCCACCATAATAAGGGATATGCACCCAGGGATATTGATACTAAATATGTTCATTTGTAGCTGTTTCATTGTAAATAAACAGATAAATGGTCAGTAATATGTTTTATTATTATCATTTACAAAAGAAAAAATAATAGTATACATTAGCAGCAAATACATTAGCAAACAGTTCAGCTTATTAAAATTAAAAGCTATTATAATGAAATAGATTCAAGCTATCAAATCTCATCAGCCGTTTCTTCACTATATAAGTTACACATTCTGATTAAAGAGCAACGAATGAATCTCTTATTTATTTAGATTTTTTTCTTTTCATTACATTCAATAACAGGTGTCACTTTAAAAATGTACAGATCTAACGTTATAATGAAAGCTGTCGATTGCTCTCCTAACTTTTTATGCTCATTTAGGACGAAATTAGTTGTGTTTGAAAGAAACCTACCAAGATCAACGTCTTTAGATATTATTATTAATAATTATGTGTATGTCTGTTCAAACACGCACCCAAAACCCGCCATAAACAAAGCGAAAGCACAGAACAGACTCACATTTAAGAGCAAGGGTTCGGCGGTATGGGTTGCGTATAGGTAGGCTCGGCTCTTAAAGGGCACCTATGGTGAAAAATCTACTTTTAAAGCTGTTTGGACAGAAATGTGTGTCAGTATAGTGTATAGACCATCATATTGGGGTGATATAAACACACCCAGTGCTTTTTTTTCAAATTTAACAACATAAAAACGGTGGACCAATTGGAGCGGTTTTCAGATCGACCGCAACTTGACGTAGTAGTATGGTTCCCCCCGCCCATCAATATTGATTGACAGCTGTGCACATTAACATGTCTGGTAGTCACGTGTATAATCATATATCAAGACAGGACGAGCGCAAAGCAGCCGTGAATAAAAGGTGTGTTCAGTTCGCTAGGATCATCAATCATCATCAAACGTGATCAAGAGTGAGTTTTACAAGTTTAAAATGTTTTAAAACAGAGCATGTGTGTAATGAATTACAGCGATTTACTTCAGATTCACTTAATCAGCACAGCCGCGTGTCAGAACAATTATAAAGGAAGACGCTTCAATCGTGGACGTTAAATCGGGTTTATTTTGTACATTAATATAAGAGATATCCATACAGCAGTGGAGATTACCAGTATCATGTCACATATGCGTGCAAAATGAGTGCAAAGCTTAACGCGCTGTCTCTCTCTCTCTCTGTGTGTGTGTCTGCGTGTCTGAGCTATGTGTGTGTGTCTATGTCTGCACTGTGTTTGTGTGTGTGTGTGTGTGTGGTGTGTGTGTGTATGTGTCTGAGCTATGTGTGTGTGTCTATGTCTGCACTGTGTTTGTGTGTGTGTGTGTGTGTGTGTGTGTATATGTGTCTGCGCTATGTGTTTGTGCCCTCGCTGTGTGTGTGCGTGAACTTTGTAATGACATTGTGTGTGACTCATTGTTGCAAATCCACAAAAAAATGCATCAAATACTGATTGTTAAAGTTCTTACTGTAGTATTTCTCACACACGTTACGTGAGATCTGCTTCCCGAGGCAGCCGAGGGCGCGATTGCTGACAGGCACGGGGAACGGTGGGTGGGGAGGACTAGCCTTAAAGGCCCAGTACAAAAAAACAGCAAAACCTTTTTTCCAGCTATAATATAGACACTTCAAACAGCTATAATAAATAATCTGATGGGTGTTTTGAGCTGAAATTTTACAGACACATTCTGGGGACACAAAATACTTATATTAAATTGAAAAATTGAAAAAGGGGTAACCTATGTGCCCTTTAAATATTTATTTGCCACTCTTCAGAGAAAAACTGAATATACGGGAGAAATACGGGAAAATACTTTTACGGGATGATAGCGGGATAGAACTGTAAATTACGGGAGAATCCCGGTAAAAACAGGAGGGTTGCCAGGTATGACAATATGCACCTTCTATACACTGATACACTGTTCTACTTGTGGGAAAAGTTGTTAGGGATGAGCATTGGTTCATTGTGTAACTTTCTCATCACCACCTGCATATGGGTGTGCTAACGTGTCTAACTGTGTAACAAAAGATGTGTAGATGTTGGTAATTCAAAATACAGACACATTGCATCTGTAAATTAATGAAATATGGTAGTTTACTGTAAAACGAGAAATTACTTTTACGGTTAGTACCGTATTTTTGATGGTAAAATACTGGCAACCACAGCTGCTGTTTTTTACCGTAAATTGTACGGATTTATTTTTTACAGTGAACAGCAGTTACATTTTTTTTAGAAGCATAAAATATTAATAATTAGCAGTTAAAGTATGTGCTTAGTTACCATTAATACTTTCAGGCATGGTTAAAGCACTTCTACAACACTAAAGAGCATCATAGTCCATAAATCTGCAACCATTAAACTACCATCTTTCTTATGTAATAAATGATGTGCCCAGGATAAAGACTTGAGAGGATGTCTGCATGTGCCTGGTAAACAGAGTAAAACCATCCAGTTTCAAACGCTCTGTCCTGATGCATAAACCACAATGAAATTATTCATATCAGTATATGATGTCAACAGTGGATAGAGTACTCGCTGTGTCAGTGGTACAGTGAAGCGCGTGGGCATCAAGCCCAAGAGGCGGTTTGAACCCCTGAGGAGGGTTAAATGCGCACACTCAAAGCCTCAACATAAGCTTGTGTAACATAAATATCTTGCAAAATAAATATTAGAAGAATACAGAGCACACCCTACAGCGAGCGCGCCTTTTATTATGCATAATAAAGTGTATCTATAGCCTGTTGGAACAAGCATATGTTGAAGAAAGAGCTGCTGTTGTGATCGGGCTGTTAATGTGATCTAGTGACCCTGTTTGGAAATGATGAATGGCATGTCATTTTTAGGTTAATTGCATCTATATTATGCTTTGTTAATATCCCTGTCAGTAAGGATATTTGCTGCTCGGTTGGAGGAAATGAGAATTCAATAATTGCGAGCACCTTATGCACAGTTTTGGCTTTTCTGTCATAAATGATACGGTTCACTTTTTGTTTCAGTGGTCCAGCTTGACTTCTGGCTCATCTGTGGTGTCATTTTGTGGATTATTCATGAAAGGTGAGTAAAAATTTTATTTAACTGACTGTACATTACCTTAAATATACACTCACCGGCCACTTTATTAGGTACACCTTACTAGTACCAGGTTGGACCCACTTTTGCCTTCAGAACTGTCTTAATCCTTCGTGGCAAAGATTCAACAAGCTACTGGAAATATTCCTGAGATTTTACTTCATATTGACATTAAAGCATCACGCAGTTGCTGCAGATTTGTCAGCCGCACATCCATGATGCGAATCTCCCATTCCAAGACATTCCAAAGGTGCTCTATTGGATAGAGATCTGGTGACTGTGTAGGTCATTTGAGTACAGTGAACTCACTGTCATGTTCAAGAAACAAGTCTGAGATGATTCACGCTTTAATGGACGGACGGACGGTTGCGATCGCAAAGTGAAGGTGGGTGGGGGAGGGGGGGTTTAGGGGGCATAATGGACTGACATTTGCGATCGCAAAGTGAAGAGGGGGGAAATTAGCAAAAGTAGATTCGGATCACCCCTTATTTTTATGTATTAATTAATGTAGTGTCATTCATTTGAAAACGATGTTTTGATACATAACACAGTACTTTTTAAAAGATCAATAATAAAAGGGCAATAATTAAGTCAAACAATAATGTTTGACTTAAATTAAAGAATTAAGAGTTGAATTTCTTTGTGTCGAGATGTATGTGGAGTTTTTAGTATTTAGTCAATTACTAGACAAAGTAATTAGAAAGTAATTTAAATACAATTGTGATGATGCAAGTAGTTGTAATGAATTACTTTTCAGAGGTAACTTCGACAACACTGCATGAAATAAATAATATAATGCTCAATTTGTTCAGCAGAAGTGATATACACTGTCATATCTCCCTGCTGCTTACACTGGGTGATCTTTGCTACAGTGCAATGCAAATATCTTCAATGTGACACAATCTGACATTTTCTTATTATAGGAAAGAGATGAAAACCTTGCTGTCTGTACCATCAGAGAAACAATCAACCTGAATTCTCTTAAGCCCATCATTATTATGGCCCGGATATCATTAAATTGCTGTTGTTATCCATTAGCTTATTAGTTTTGCAAAACAAATCTGTTACAAACATTCTCAAGCAGGCCATTATGGTATATCTAATGGCAAACAAGCTGAAAATTAGCACCCAGGCAGATTTATGATGTGCTATAGTTGTTTCAACACAAAAGCGGTTTATACAGAAAACTTCAACACAGCGGCTAGCAAAAGAAGCTCAACATCCAGATTGTCATTGACGGGGTTTTAATACATCGTAATGGCTGCTAAACAAGGGTGTATGTTTAAGTGAGCACTACTATTACACACTGCAACAAATACAGTTCCTATTTGGAGAGTTTTTGTCTTGATTCCAGTCCAAAAATATCTAAAAAATCCTTAAATCATGAAGTGTTTTCTAGACAAGCAAAAACAAGCTTATTTTTTCCTTAAAACAAGCTAAAAATAATCTGTCAGGAAGTCCTCAAACACTGTTGTTTTTGATTTTAGATATTATTACCTCATTTGGAAGATTATTTAGCTTGTTTTAAGGAAAAACCCACTTAATTTTCACTAATTTTACCAGAAAATACAACAATATTTTTGCTTTTCTAGACAATGCTACTATATATATATATATATATATATATATATATATATATATATATATATATATATATATATATATATATATATATATTATATATATATACATATACATATATCCATATATACATATATATATATATATATATATATATATATTATATATATATATATATATATATATAATATATTATAATAGATATATATATATAAGATTAGACTTTTACTGTGCTTCTTACCACAGTGACCTTCTTCAGCCTCCAAAAATGCCAAATATTTCCCCCAAAAAATTGAAAATATTTTTACTTGGAAAACTAGAAAAAAGAAGCAGTGCTCATCTTCCATCATCTTTAAATGGCTGCATAAACCACTGCATGAATGCACTGATTTGAAACTTTAGAGTTGTAAAATCATCCAAATCCTCATCCTCATCTACTGTATATAATCTAGTGCCATTGCCCTTGCATGTTCCATCATGTCACATTACTAAAGCGAAATCCCCATGGGCCGAGCAAACACGAGTGAGTGTGTGCTTGGGAGTCACAAAACAAGAAAAGCCGCGTCCCAATTCACATATGATCTGTTCTAAATAGTATGAGATTATAATGTTTGCGTCTCAAATCCTAGTATGTTGGAAAAGGGTTTAGCCTATGTACTGTATGTGCTCGATAATATTCGGTTTCTTTTATATTGTTTTCATCATTACAACAAAATTCTGTCATGACTTACACAGTTCCAAAGACACAAGAAATATGTTTCGTCTTCTGGACACAATGAAGACATCGTTTTTAATAAAACCTGATTTCTGTGCATCCAATGAAAGTCCAAATTGAAACAAATCGTCAATAAATCCATATGAACTGAGAGCTTAAATCCAGGGCTAAAGAGACAATCGTTTTATAAGATAGCAGGTCTCATTAAGGTTTTTCTTCATATCAAATCATTGGCCAGTGAGCAGTGTTTATAGATTCAGTATTTAAATTTGGTCAACGCAATAACCAGTGAGATTTAGAAGAGTCTAAATTATCATATGCACTGTTTATATGGCAAAACATGTCTTTTTCACCAATGAGCTGTCCATACTGACTCCAAGGCAGATACTGATAAGATCAGGGCCTGGTGTGTGGGGATTTTACGATGTGGTCACCATGTTGATTGGTCAGTTTGAATATCTCAGTATTTGGGCTTTGGTCACATGGTCAAGAAAGAGACAAAATAGATGTTAACCTTTGCTCTGCCTCTATTTATCGCTTTCCTGAGCTCTGCTTCTCTCCTGATCTGGAGTCTATCTTCTCTGACTCTAGTGCTATCAGGCTGTCTTTTGGCTCGTTTCCACTGACTGGTACGGTACGGTTCAGTTTGGTACGGGTCACCTTTATCAGGTTTGCGTTTCCACTAACAAGGGTACCCTTTTGTGGGCGTGGTGTATGACAGAAAGTTTCAGTGGACGTCATTCTCGCTCGAGGAAATGTCTACAATAAAGCTGTACCGGGTCACTTACATATCATATGAAAGCACTTCTCACAAAACAGAGGCTTTACACACATAATACTTGTGTAGAAATGTTTATTACTAATTTTTATATGAACATGATTGATTATAACTGCAAATCAATGACAGTGCGAAACGGCCTACTGTAACGTCTGTAATTATATAAAAATAACTAAATAAGTGAACATATATAAACACATACAGCCCTTACAGTCTCCATGTGTTACCAGCTACAGAAAAACTACATAGAGCAGACATTTTCATCGTATTTAGGTTCAAAACAACACAAATTATAGCCTACAGTCAGTGAAAACCTCTTATCTGTGTCTGTACTCTTCAAGCAGCACATGTAGCCATCTGTTAGACAGTAATTCCGTCATTCCCAGTTCATATTAGTCTAAAATGTGAAGATAATAAGTTAATCATGGCATTTGTTCATGTTTGCTGATAAATAATGTGCTCCTTTTTTCCGGCTTCTCCTTTGTTTCTTCACAGCTTCAATCCACTGCTCGCGTTTGTCAGTGTTGGGTCGGGTTTCAAAAGCACGTCAATAATCAAGCGCAGGTTATTATCATCAGCTCAAGAAGTTTGTTATTTCAGATATAATGTTAGACACGCGCGGTGAGGAAGGAAAGCGAAACCGCTCGCCGCCTCAGACTGCCTCGTAAAAAAAACTACGTGGCACAGGGTAAATCTGCTCTACTCCATGGCTTTGTGGCTGTTTATCCAAGACGACGACAAGGTTTTGTTTGAGCCCGGGTCGACCATGGCTCGTTATTATATGTATAAATAATTCCGCTGTAATCTCTCGCGCTGTGCGTGTATTTTAAATATGGCGTTTTTTTGTTTTCATTCTGGCTTGGTTGCGTAAGCCAATGACGGTATCTCTGTAAACCAATAGCGTTCAGCTGCGCGTGTGGCGTCCGCCTTTTGGTACCCTTTAATCGTGTTTGTACCCTTTCAAAAGGGTGCCGAAAAAAAATGGTACGGTACGGTTCGGTACGCTTTTTGACAGTGGAAACGGCTATAAAAGCGTATCAAACCAAACCGAACCGTACCACTCAGTGGAACGGGCCTTTTGAGGCCTACTTACTCTCTTTGTCCCTCTCTCTCGCCCTCACCCCTGTCTCTCTCTTTCTTAGTAACTTTATTTTTACATTTCATTTGTAACCATAGATAATTATTGTCATTTAATCATTCATTATCAAGTATTGTGAATTAATTTTGATTTAACATCAACACTTAGTTGCTCCATATGCAATACAATACAATCACATAATAGCAATGCTCTCCTACATTTTAAGCTATTAACACTGCCCTTACTTCCGTTTTGGGATAAGATTGCAGAAGAATGGTTTCACTAGAAATGTACAGTTTTTTACCATCATGCTCATAATTTTTAGTTATTCGGCAAAACTACAGTTCAAACCGCTGTGGTTAAAACCCATTCCTACAGATTCATTTCTGAAACCGCCAACTATTCCAGTATTGACCTTATTCTTCGATGAGGAAGTGCGCTCGTTTTGCGATTGTTGTAGAACTTCCGACTCAGCTGCCTATGGAAAAATGACTAGGAATAATAAACGGCAGAAAACGATCAAAATAGTTACTCTACAAACAAATGTTTTCATGACTATACATACAAGTAGAATAATATAATAAGAAAACATCAGTTTGCAACATCAAGCAGCAGAACGAGCTGTTTTTAACATCTAAAAATGAATGGAAGTGAATGAGACCGGAAGTCTTGAGCCAAAAAGATTCCAATGGCTGCGCCCACTCGTACACGGAGAATAGGGTGAATATATTTTGAGCAGCGGATGTCCTTCCAGCCGCAACTCAGTACTGGGAAACACTCATACACTTTCACATGCACACAAACACTACAGCCAATTTAGTTATTCAATTCACCTATGGTGCACGTGTTTGGACTGCTAACCACTGAGCCAACCGTGGCACCTGAATCCAAACACACCAAACATTTTGTTAATACAAGTTATACAATCAATTTATTTAACAAATGGACTAAACTTTAAGTGATAACTTCATTGATAATCCATATGGATAAGTGAACGGCACAAAAGAATCAGTCAAAACTGACAGCCAAAACAATTACTGTATGGTCATGAATGATTCATTTTTGGGTTAACTATCCTTTTAAGTCCTATTTAAATATAATTAACATGTTGGTCGAACAGATCAAGTGATACTGAGTGAATTTGATGATTTTTGAGAAATTATTCCCTGCCTTTAGGCATTTGAATAAAAAAGAAGCTTTGATTCTTGATTTTAATAGAAAAGAAACTTGCTCTGTCAGCTTGCTTCTCAAAATGCCCAAAAGCTATTCTTTTGCATTCTCAGACTCTAGATAACCATATAATTCAACCATTACACAACCTTTTTCAAATGTTATATTATCCATGAACTGCTCAACAATTCTGATCGAGACTTAAACTGAATGTTGTCAAGCGTAAATATAAACTCATTGCAACAGTTCTACTGTAAATAATATTCACTAGTGTTTTCGGTTTATTTACGGTTGTGAATTGCATTATGGGATGTTGATCTCGGCTCTGTCGACTTTTCATGTTGAAAATTTCAACTCTACAGTTTAACAAAGAGACTTTTATTGACATTTTAGCAGTTTGAAATAATATAATGTATAATATATAGAACATTAAGTCTGTATATAACAGGAATAACAGAAAATGTACTGGCAGTTTATTACAAGGTTTTTGTAGAGTGATATACAATGCCAAGGGGGGCCGAGGGGAAATACCCAGTGCCAGACAGAATCTGCAGATATTTGCTAATTCTGCTGAGAATTTTGTAAAAAATCTGCAGATTTATGCGAAATGATTTTAGGAGTATCATAACTAAAAACTTATTATTACTTATATATTAAATAAAAAATAATACATTTTTAATTTATATTTAATGTTTACACTGCAAATCCAATTAGATGCACTTATTTGATAAACAAAACAAGTCTCTCATATGATATATCTACTAAAAGTCAGAAGATATGACTTTACAATCTGTATTGTAAATAAATCATATGAACATTTTCATTCATTCATTTTCTTTTCAGCTTAGTCCCTTTATTAATATGGGGTCGCCACAGCGGAATGAACCGCCAACTATCCAGCATTTGTTTTATGCAGCGAATGCCCTTCCAGCTGCATCCCATCACTGGGAAACATATACACACTTATTCACACACACATACACTATTAGCCTACCTAATTCACCTGTGCCGCATGTACTTGGACAGTGGGGGAAACTGGAGCACCCGGAGGAAACCCACTGGGAGAACATGCAAACTCCACACAGAAACGCCAATTGACCCAGCCGAGGCTCGAATCAGCGACCGTCTTGCTGTGAGGTGACAGCACTACCTACTGCGCCACTGCGTCGCCTGACCATTTTCATATTAGTCAATAATATTAATGAAATGAATTAAAAACTGATTTAATTTAATTTTACACAAATTTACACAAGTCAATAAATAGACTCAATGATTGGCAAAAAATCTGCAGAAATCTGCGGATTTCTGCGCGCGCAGATTCTGTGTGGGCCTAATAATGCCTAAATTGCCCTCAAAATAAAGATTGCTTTGTCATTACAGTACATTTTGGATGGATGGATGAATACAGTAGATATTTGCTTAGATGTCTGCTGTTGATGTCTGAAAAAGTGACTTATTGCATTTTTTAAATAGTTTTTTACCTTTTCTGTTATTTTACAGAATAGACTAAAGACTTATTTCTATATTTCTGATACAATATTTTGCTTCAAAAGGGTGTCACGGTGGCGCAGTGGGTAGCACGATCACCTCACAGCAAGAAGGTCGCTGGTTTGAGCCCCTGCTGGTCAGTTGGCATTTCTGTGTGGAGTTTGTATGTTCTCCTCGTGTTGGCGTGGGTTTGCTCTGGGTGCTCCGGTTCCCCCACAGTCCAAAGACATGTAGTATATAGGTGAATTGAATGAGCTAAATTGTCCATAGTGTATGTGTGTGAATGAGAGTGTGTGGGTGTTTCCACTGTTGGGCTGTGGCTGGAAGGGCATCCGCTGCGTAAAACATATGCTGGATAAGTTGGCAGTTCATTCCGCTGTGGCAACCCCTGACTAATAAAGGGACTAAGCCAAAAAGAAAACGAATGAATTTTCAACATCAAAACTTGACAGAGCAGATATTAATGTCCCGTAATGCAATTCATAACCAAGAATAAATTATAATGTATTATAATACTTTGAACCATTTAAAAAAGCAACATTCATTCATTAATTTTCCTTTGGCATAATCCCTTTAATTATCAGAGGTCGCCACAGCGGAATGAACCACCAACTTATCTAACATGCCCTTCCTACTCCAACCCAGTACTGGGAAACATCCATACACTCTCATCCACTACAGCCAATTTAGTTTATCCAATTCACCTATAGCACATGTGTTTGGACTGTGGGGGAAACCGGAGCACCCAGAGGAAACCCACACCAACACGAGGAGAACATGTAAATTCCACACAGAAATGCCAACTGACCCAGCCGGGACCCGAACCAGCTACCTTCTTGTTGTGAGGCGACAGTGCTAACCATTGAGCCACCATGTTGCCCAAAAAGCAGCATAAACACATTATTGTGTTTCAGTATAAATCAAAGCATAGATATATGTATCACATTAGATAAGGAGGGAGTGCGACCTGAAAATCAGAGGTAAATGGCGCAACATTGTGCAAGCAAGGGTCCCTCGGTTCATTACAAAAATAATTTCATGTAAGTTCATATCGATGAAATATGAAAGAGAGAGAAAGAGAGAGACGGATCCAAATTGAAAATTAGCAGACAGGCATAGTCTTGCTTTTCAGCTCCACAATTTCCGTTGTATAAAATTAAATCAGATACAGCATTTTTCCAATCCTTGTATAACAAAAGAATCATGAAATGAGTTGGAATGAGTTGGTTTCTTGTTGACTTTGATTGTATGTACAGTTGAAGTCAGAATTAATAGCCCTCTTGAATTATTAGCCCCCCGTATATTTTGTCCCCCTAATTTCGGTTCAACACATTTCTAAACATAATAGTTTTATTAACTCATTTCTAATAACTGGTTTATTTTATCTTTGCCATGATGACAGTACATAATATTTGACTAGGTATGTTTCAAGATACTAGTATTCAGCTTAAAGTGACATTTAAAGGCTTAATTAGTTTAATTAAGCAATTTTGGGAAATTAGGCAAGTCACTGTTTAACGATGGTTTGTTCTGTAGACAGTGGAAGAATAATATTGCTTAAGGGGACTAATAATGTTGACCTTGAAAATAAAAACTGCTTTACATTTACATTACATTTGTGATTTGATATTTATTTCTTCGGCCTCTCGCTGTTTACGCTCTGCTTCAGGTCCTACACTGCTTCAGCTTCATTGTAAAACTCAGCACCATGGGAGGTAGGGGCAATTTCTTACCATGCACCCAAACTTTGGAATGCTCTTCCCACAAACCTTAGGGATGCTGGTTCCTTGGACTGTTTTAAGAAGTTACTTAAAACTCATCTTTTTAGGACTGTTTAATTTGTGATATTTTTTTATTCTCACTGTGTTTTTTACTGTATTCCTTATTGTTTTATTGTGCTGTCGTCTGAGAAAAATGTGTTATAAATAAAATGTATTATTATTATTATTATTTAATTCTAGCAAAAATAAAACAAATAAGACGTTTTCTAGAAGAAAAAAATATTAACAGAAATACTGTGAAAGTTCCTTGCTCTGTTAAACATCATTTAGAAAATATTCAACCCAGACTCATTCTGAAAATATACCCCTATATACAATTCTGGAGAGCGCCAAATACGTCCCAGGAGCTACATTTTTTTGCAGTTTTTGTCGTCACGAATCCGCTGTGTACGTCTTTTGAGATATCAGATTTCTCTCGCGAGTGCCATTCAAGCCTGCTGTTCTCACATAAATCCACCAGAGGCTGCTGTCGACTGACTGACCGACCAACTGACCGACCCTCCTCCTTCCCTAAACCCAACCGACAGTGTTTTCAAAAGCAATCCAGAAAAAGAAAAGCCCTCGCAGCCCCCTGATTTTTAACACAATTTCAGATTTTTCCACATTCTCACCTTGTTATTTACTTGTCTATTTTATTTTTGGTTTTTGTTTTACCTGTGTGGTGAGCGAGGTGGGGCTGAGAGCCGTGACGGTGTACGAGGCGGGTGGCGTGAGTGAGATAATCAGAGACTTCACCTGCATCACCTGCCTCGAGTCACAGAGGAGCCCTGGAAGCTAAAAAGAGAAGAAACGCCTGTGCTAGATGAGAGACGACCGGGACATTTTATGTGACTGTTGCTTCAGTGTGACCATGAGGAGTTGCCATTCGTTAATTTTATTCTCCCATTAAAAATTATTTTAAAAGTTCATCGGTTCTCTGCCTCCTCCTTCCTGATGGCCAGGCAGCCATAGAACTTCATTACAACCAGCTTTCTGGAACCGTTCTTCGCCAGACTCAAACCACGCTGTCACGGTAAACTCCGCTCTGCGTCTCAAATCATCCAACGTATGCTGTGAGCCACTGGACAAACTAATAACAGCAGAAATGCCATTCACAAAGAGGCAAGCGGTCATCTGGCAAGCGCAAAAAGGAATGCCGTCAAACCACCCCATATCGTTTGTTTTAAAACTGAAATGCAGCCATACATTCCTCTGGCTACATAATTAGCGATCTCCAGAAATGTACATACTATATGGCAGGGGCGCCGCTAGGGGGGGAAAGTTAGGACGATTCTAAGGGCCCATACATTTAGGGGGCCCCTAGAGACACTTTCATACGCAATTCACTCGCCTACCAACCCCCCCCTCCGCTCTTCAATTTCATTTTGAATCACCCACTTACACCCCTCATCTTACCCCCCAATCTTCAATTTACTTCGCGATTCACCCTACACCAAACGACCCCCCCACCCCCTGCTCTTCACTTTTATTTGCGATTCAACCGCCCCCCTGCCCCCCCTTCACTTTCAATCGCGATTCGCTCGGCTGCCCAAACCCCCCCCACCCCCCCACCCACCCCCTTCCCGGAGACTCTTCGCTTTCATTTGCGATTCACCCACCTAACCCCCACCCCCCCTCCATCACGGCCTTCACTTTCATTCGCTTTCAATTCAGTTTTATCCCCCGCCACCCCAGTTGTCAGAAGGCCCGTGGCGGCCAGTGGCGCTCCTGCTGTAGGGCTACATTTTCAGAACGAGTCTATGTTGGAAATATTTGAAAAAGAAATTCACAGGCGGGCTAATAATTTTGACTTCAAGTAATGTTTTATAAACAAATTTCGGGAGAAGCACGCGCAGAAGTTTCAGGATCAAATACGTCATTTGACAATTATTCTATTATCCACTCAGTTCTTGACCAAACCCCTATATATACCATAGCTGTCTTACCTGCAGCATCTTACGACTTTAGCATCCCTCCACCACCCCGTCACCTCACCTCTTAAGCATTACAATCCCGGGGGGGGAGCATTCTGGGGCCGGGCTAGATACTTCGCTCGAATCCCAATTCCTCTCTGTTTCCTGATAAGGGGAATAACTCGAGTTGGGTGTCTTCCCCGAGCTCAGAGCCCTCTCCCCGGACAGCACGCCAAATACGCTTTATTCTGAAACGATTGCAAGTGTGAACTCGTTAACTGTATATTTCAGATAAATACGATATGTACAGCAGCGTGCTGATACTTAACATCCAGCTCAAGTCATGCATTAGCCGCACTGTGCATGTATAATCCATGTGTATCGGTTAGTTTCTAATGTCATTTAAACAATCACTCTTTCTCCCTCCTTTTTCATGTTATTATAAATGTTAATGTAATCCCATTACGTCCAGCACGTGTATGTTATCAAATTAAGAAATGCCTGCATGACAGAGTGCAGCTCTAAATGCACAGCACCCAATAAAGCCCAGACTGATTGCAAACACAAGTGACAGACTGACTGATTTCACTAGCTCATGAAACAGATGTTCAAACTGTGTCAGTCCCATAACACAACAAACAAATCATTCTGTAGAATATATCGTTTCTATAAAAAATGGCATTATCAGAACACGGAATTCAGCAAGATCTCATAATTTTCCATTCAGATTATGACATAATTATGAAAATAATAATGCCAAGATGTTTTTATTTCGAAGCTTTTGTTTATTTAAGATTCAATAGATGAAGATGGCTTCTTTCATATTTACTATAACCGAAAGCACTGTGATTAAAAGTGAAAGAGGGGAAGTATGGGCACTTCCTATAGACGTAATGATTTTTATACTGTACAAAATGTTATTTAATAAACTTTTTTTACTGGAATTACTATACTTGTGGGGTAAATCTATACAAATCCATTACTATAGTTTGTCCCTGCATGGCTGCAGGATATTGGATACTCTGACATTGCGATATTTAGATTTCTGTGATATAGGAATGAAGGAATGAACTTGATTAGCTTCAGAGCTAGACAAAAATATGTCAAATTACAGTTCTTGAAAAATAGTTGCTGGCCTAGAGGTAAACAAGCATGGGCAAGCCTTTTTTTCCTCCCAAATCTCACATTTTTCGATTTGTAAAAGAAGAGTTTAGTTATCTTTCAATGAGTGTTTTGTATTAATTGTATCCATAAATTAAAACGAGAATTTCTTTATGACTGAGTTATTCTCCCTGCTCTTTTCTCTGTGTAGGATCTAAAAAAAAATTCAAGTTTGATGTTAAATATTTTGAGTGCATTCACGGCTCTGTTATTAGTGACTCACTGTAATGTAATGTGCTATAAAAATGTAATTTGTCATTTAATTTTCATGGGACAGTTATATATATATATATATATATATATATATATATATATATATATATATATATATATATATATATATATATATATATATATATATGTATATATATATATATGTATATATATATATATATATATATATATATATATATATATATATATATATATATATATATATATACATATATATATATATATATATACATATATATATATATAAAGATGCATAAGTTGCAGAATTTTAAAGCAGTTTAATGATTTAAATGCTTTTTATTGTATATTACGCTATTCAATGCGACTACTCATGCCTTAACGGAGAGCTTACGACCTACTAACTACAGTTTGCCTTAAGAACATGTGGTGCAACCGAAGTAAGAACAAATTTACAGTAGTTACAAACTAGCTAGTAGTTACTAATCCCATAGTGTGGACTTTACGTTCCAGATTAAGAAAGAATTTACGATCAGCTGGTGCAACCCTACCCTGATTGGCTCCTTTTTTTTAATTCAAATGACAATTCAAATGAGAAATGTTACCTTGGCAACTAGCTGACTTTTAAAAACGAAGTACTTTTTTTAGCTAATTTATTTTTAGTAACAACAAAAATTATTATTTTTCACAGTTTTAGATATAGTTAATTATAATAACATTGTTTGGCGCTATCACAAGTGTGAAAGTAAACTATTAAGCATGCATAAACGCTGCGTGTGCGTAAACAACAAACCATGAAGCAGTGGGAAGCACAAAAAGCGTGTTAAGACAGGGAGTGAAGACCGCAGGGGTGCTTATGATCACACAAAGTGAAGACCGGGGAAGGGGGAAGGGGGCGGTCTTATGATTGTGCAAAGTGAAGACTGGGGTTTTGGCAGTGGTGTTAAGGCTGAGGTGAGTTATTTGGTGGCAGTGTTAAGGCCGAGGTGAGTTAAGATCGTGAGTTAAGAAATGGGGGGGGGGGGGGGTTGTGATGGGATTTATCACGTGTGGCCCCCCATCATCACTCCAGAAAATGGTTTATTTTCTGAATATTTATTCAAAAATAATAGTTATTTATATTGTTATTACTTTTTCCTATTATAAATATTTCCCAAATGATGTTTAACAGAGCAAAGAATTTTTGACAGTATTTCCGATAATATTTCTTCTTCTTACAAGTCTTATTTGTTTTATTTCGGAACAACTAAGAATAAAAGCAGTTTTAAATTTTTTTAAAACACTTTAATTAAAGAAATATTATCCCCCTTAGGCAATGTAATTTTTTGAATTATTGTTCATGATCAAAAGAGATCATAGTTCAAGTTCTGAGACCAAATTTTAGTCTCTACAAAACTCGTGACAGACTAGCGTGAGAGAGACAAACACGGTGAATGCTAAAGTCAGTGTGTGACGAAGAGCCTCATTAGATAAATATCAGAGCCGCAGCTATATTTAGGAATCAACAGTAATTAACGATAAGCAATCTTGATTTGGTTTTGCGTAGGCTGAGCTTTCTAGGCTGTACTTGCGGCAATGACAGACTGCATTCATATCACAACACACGCACTCTCAAAGGAACAGATGCACTTCTCCATAGTCGATGGGAAAATGTTTTTCCACTACATTAACTACAAATACCTTCATCTAGACAATTACGAATAGTTCTTTGATGGATGTGTTTATATGGGAAGGGCATCCTATTGTGAGTATTTGGATAAGACAACTATTATCATATACAGTAACTGTGAAAAGTGATTAGGTGACTATACTTTTAAAAAGTCAGTAAACCCATAGCTTATATAATTATTAGTTGATTTTAATTTAAAAAGTGAGTAAACAGTGTAAAAAAAAAAGTTTTCCTTATTTTGTGATTTATGTTTTTTTTTCTTTCATTTATTTATGCCTTTGAATGGCACCTTGATCTTTCCTCTAACAACTTCTAACATTGAAAAGTTTGAAAAAAGTGACGTCACGTTTTATTTTGATGGTCCGTTTGTAGAATTTAGGTTACATTGCATCTACATGCCAACTAATCCTCATTACATTATAAGCAGACTCAGGCCCGGATTAAGAATTCTTGGGCCCCTGGGCACATTGTCTTGCAAGGCCCCCTACCCCGGCCGCACCCCTATAGTTGAATTAAAAAATAAGAATAATATTATAATTTTTTAATAAAATGAATCTAGAATTTCATTCATTCATTCATTTTCTTGTCAGCTTAGTCCCTTTATTAATCTGGGATTGCCACAGCGGAATGAACCGCCAACTTATCCAGCATTCCAACCCATCTCTGGGAAACATTCACACACACTCATACACTATGGACAATTTAGCCTACCCAATTCACCTGTACTGCATGTCTTTGGACTGTGGGGGAAACCGGAGCACCCAGAGGAAACCCGCGCGAACATGCAAACTCCTCACAGAAACGCCAACCAGCGACCTTCTTGCTGTGAGGCGACAGCACTACCTACTGCGCCACTGCGTTGCCGAATCTATAATTTGTATAATAAAAATAAATGATAGATAATACATATATTTATAGTCTACAAAGATTTAACTTATTTTTTAAAACATTGAAAAAAATAGTACTAAAACTAGTGAATATATATATATGCCTTTACGAATAAAGTGAAAACCACCACTGTAAAAAATGATTAGTTGAATTAAAATAGGTGAATAAACCTGTTGCTTTTAAAACAAATAGTTGACTTCAATTTAAAAAGTGAGTAAACCCATTGTCTTAATTTTTTAAGTAAATCATCTGCATAATTTAAACAAAAATTTATTAAATCAGCTTAAAAGTTCCGAGTTACTATGGGTTTACTTACTGATTAAGTAAAGACAACTAAATGTTTTAAAAGCAACAGGTTTACTTACTTATTTTAGGTAAAGTCAACTAATCATTTACACACAAGATTTAAGTAGTCAAAACTGCATAATCTGACAGTGAATATCATAATAGCAGATATTTTGCAGTCTAAACCTGACATAAGAAATTATACAGTACTTTGCAAAAAGAAATTCATATAAAAACTGTTGTTATTATTTTTTACAAACCATATTAAATTGCATTACTTTGATTTTCAGGTAAATGCTAACTGTAAACATGTTTACATATGTTTACTAAATAAAAATGTGGTGAAATTAATTATGCTGTGTGATACTAGCTATGTTTACATCCAAAGATGCTAATTAAAATGATGCGCAAAACTGGATTATCGCATAAAAGATGTGCAAATAAAGCAGCGTCAGTCAAAGAGAACAAAATTGTTACTTCCTGATTAACTGGCGACAAATATCAACAGTAAAAACTGAATTTACTGCGGTATAAGCTGTGTGAATCTTTTCCTTATTTAATAAATGACTTGTGTCTCAAAAGACAATGCCACTATGCAATGAATACATGGTGGCGTTTGAAGGCGTGAGACGTGGAGCACAGACGCTCTTGGTTCTGGAGGTCATTATTAACATAACACTAATACTGACATGCTTTAGGTGTTTTAGAATGTCCAAAACAACATTTCAGATGTTTTACAATGTGCTAAGCCTGCTAGTTTGTCCATTCATACACATTTTAATCATCACATGATCTCTTATAACAAAGTCACATGACCTTTTTTAACACACATACTGGAATTTGTTTGGTAAAAGTGTTTCCATTGTAGTTTGTGTGCAACTTTTCTTATCAAATAAAGTTTTTCCTACTCCAGATTGTTGCGCATCATTTATTTTATGCGCATATCCAAAATGCGCATTAAATTAAGTGGATGGAAACAAAGTTACTGTATGTGCATTTGGTTGCACATTTTTTGGTTCATTCACACTACACACTTCAGACTGTTTAGCATGTGATTTAATCTACGAATCTACGAATCTTAAATCTACAAATTAAAACAAATTCATGATTTTTGATCCGCATGAAATCAGATCCATTTGTTTATGCAGCGCGGCTTATTTTTAGTATATCTACATTGGTTGCTATAGTAATGATGGAGGTGTCGGAACAATGCCAAGTGATTTCCACAACAAGTGAAATTAGAAAGTATTCAGGATGTTTAAAGCAGATGGAAAGCTGAAAATGCAGCCTCTGCTCACCTCCATCAAGGCATCCTGCTGTGATTATGAATGAGGAGGCATAGCAGGATTTGACAAAATCATGCCTAGACACTGCTGAGCGGTAAACACATGCTGCATCTCAGTCTAGAAGGAATGCTGAATCCAGAAACACAATCCATTTTAAAACCACACAAATGTTGGTCCGATCGGTGTGGTTCAGAATTAATTTGGAGTCAGATGCAAGTGGCCAACCATGGTTAAGTTCCAACACGGGCTCATTCTAAAAACGCAGCCTTATATGTGTTTTTGGAGATTGCGAGAGCTACGTATGGCTGCATTTTGACTTTAAAATGAACGTTACAGGGCGGTAAGACACCGTTCCTTTTCCTTACTAGCTGACCACTTATCTCCATATGGACGGCTTTCCCGCTGTTACCAGTTTGTCCAGTTAGCTCGACATATATGTTGGCAGACTTGAGACGTAGAGAGGAGTTGACCACGACAATGGGAGTCTGGTAAAGAACGGCTCCAGAAAGCGAGTAAGACAAAAACAAAGTAAAATATAACAATAACAGGGTGAGAATGTGGTAAAATCTGAAAATGTAGTAAAAATCAGGCGAGGGCTTTTCTTTTTCATTCACATTCATTTTTTCTAGGCCTCAGAAATACCACCAGTGCCACATAACTGCCTAAAGTGGCCCACATTGGTATGTTATCTAGGAACTGTCTTCATTGTCAGCACATCTGTGCCACAAAACCCTAAGGAATCCCACACTAACACAGGTAGAACCTGCAAACTCCACACAGAAACATCAACCGACCCAGCCGGGGCTCGAACCAGCGACCTTCTTGCTGTAAGGCAACAATGCTAACCACTGAGCCACCACACCACTGTTACCTTATCGGTTTTTACTAATTTAAGTAGATTTATTGTAAAACAAGTTGTCTCCCCCAAAAAACTCTAGAATTGAGTTGTTTCAGCTCATTTTAAGTGTTTAAACAAACAGCAAACATAATATTTTGAGTGTAACGCATAAAAACCCAACGTTTTGGTCCCCACGAAGAAACCGAGACTCATAAATCACACAGAATGAAGTATTTTTAAAAATGCAGAATGTTTCCTGTGAGACTAACACACGTGTTAGTGTGTGTCTGTTAATGTAAACAGATGGGCGCGTGTTTTGTGTTTGTGTGTAGAAAGTCTGTGTGCATAATCTTTGCACATCACTTCTGAGCAGATCTTTAAAGTGATAGACTGTCCTCTATCAGCTGAACACACAGTTCTTCTACTGCGGCTCTTAAAGGCACAGCATCACCAGTTTCACTCTGCTACCCTGCTCAAACATCCAGCAACAGCAAGAATGCCATTAGTTAAGGCGTTTAAGGCATGCTTCAAACCCTGATTATCACCCTGAATATCACTCATTAGATTAGATTAGATTAGATTCAACTTTATTGTCATTACACATGTACAAGTACAAGGCAACGGAATGCAGTTTCGGTCTAACCAGCAGTGCAATAGCAGCAAGTGCAGGATACAGGTATAAGTTATAAAGTGCAGTTATAGAAAAACTATGGTAATATTTACAGATGGATGTACTATGAACATTATATACAGGTTGTATTAGCTATGAACAGATTTACAATAAATGAATATATGTACAGGATGCTATTAATAGCAGAAGTGTGCAGATAGATAAACAATTACAAATGTCCATGTGCAGTGGGTATGTACAGTTCAGATAAGTGAATCAGTGCAATGTAGTGCAATGAATATGTGCAAACTTTAAATGTGCAAATGTTAAATAGTGCAGTGATTGTGAGGAGTATGAGTTAGAGGAGTGTGGGGGGTGTATTGGGGGGCAAAAGAGTCAGTGAGGGGAAGAGTTCAAAAGGGAGACAGCTCTGGGGAAAAAGCTGTTCCTCAGTCTGCTGGTTTTTGTCCGGGGGAGCTTGAAGCGCCTGCCAGGAATACAGTTGAAGTCAGAATTATTAGCCCCTATATATTATATCATTAGCCCCTATATAGCCCTGTATATTATTCCCCAATTTCTGTTTAACGGAGACATTTCTAAACATAATAGTTTTAATAACTCATTTCTAATAACTGATTTCTTTTATCTTTGCCATGATGACAGTAAATAATATTTCACTAGATATTTTCAAGATACCAGTATTCAGTTTAAAGTGACATTTAAGCTTGACTAGGCTAATTAGGCAAGTTAGGGTAATTAGGCAAATCACTGTATTCACATACCTGCCAACACTTGACTTGAAGCAGAGGCCGAAGGGTAGAGAGGATGTGTAGGTGCCAATCCAGGGATGTTATAGACTGTTCCAAAAAGCTGAGGTGCAGGGGGACAGAACAAAATGGGAGATGGGACTGAAATACCGGAGACTTCCGGGAAATACGGGAGTGTTGGCAGGTATGGTATAACAGTGGTTGGTTCTGCAGACAATCGAAACATGGGGGCTAATAATATTGACCTTAAAATTGTTTTAAAAATGTAAAACTGCTTTTATTCTAGCCGAAATAAAACAAATCAGATTTTCCCAGAAGAAAAATTATTACAGGAAATACTGTGAAAAATTCCTTGCTCTGTTTAACATCATTTGGGAAATATTTGAAATTCACGGAAGGGTGAATCATTTTGACTTCAACTGTATGTCCATTTAATGCAGGGGTTTCTCAATGACATCATCATTTTCATTAGAAACGGCAAGCAGTGGCGGGTCGGGAAGCAATTCGTAGTCTGACATCTTGTCCATAAAATGACAAGAATTTTGGAGGTAAAATCAACCAATCTGACAGAGTGACTATTGTAAAAGACAAATGACATATTGTGTAGTCTGAAATCGACAGGACAGATTTTATTGAACATCCCAGTAACAGTAGCTTCTGTTGAACAAAAAGCTTTTCAAAACAAACTGATTGAGAACGATCTACAAACAGCTCCGTCATGGGAGAAATTACAGTATGTGGACTATAAAATGTGATAACCAAGCTTGATAAAAAGTATTCAGAGATTCATTCATTTTCTTTTCAGCTTAGTCCCTTTATTAATCTGGGGTTGCCACAGCGGAATGAATCGCCAACTTATCCAGCATATGTTTTACGCAGCGGGTGCCCTTCTCATCACTGGGAAACACCCATACACTCTCATTCACACACATACACTACTGACAATTTAGCTTACCCAATTCACCTACAGCGCATGTCTTTCGACAGTGGTGGCAACCGGAACACCCGGAGGAAACCCACGCAAACCCACCGCTGCGCCCGATTCAGAGATTAATTCTGTAATTAGCATCTTTACAGTGGCCTGTTTGGGAATAGAGAGGTCCTTCAGATAAACGTATTCATTCATTCATTTTTCTTCATCTTAGTCACTTATTTATCAGGGGTCGCCACAGTGGAATGAACCGCCAACTATTCCAGCATATGTTTAATCCAGCGGATGCTCTTCCAGCCCCAACCCAGTACTGGGTAACACCCATACACTCTCACATTCTCACGCACACAGCCAATTTTGTTAACCCAATTCACCTATAGCGCATGTGTCTGGACTTTTGGGGAAAACGGAGCACCTGGAAGAAACCCAAAAGGGAGAGAACATGCAAACTCCACACAGACATGCCATCTGATCCAGCCAGGACTTGAACCAGCGACTCATTTTCTGAGTGAATGTGTCATTGTTGCTGATAATTCCTCTTTTTGTTCTCAAAATTGACTGGCTCATACTCAGGTTATTTTTACCCACTGTCACAATCACTATTCTTTGTTGAAATTGCTTCTTCTGTATATGCAAAGTAGCCAGCTGATTAGACTGCAACAAATCACTGTATTCCACACAGTCAGAATTTATTTTGCATATATATTTGATTAGTGTATTTGATAAACAATTCACTTTAGTAGCAATCATTATCATAAATGACAGTGGGGGAAATAAGTATTGAACACATCATATTTTTGGCTGGGAATTATATTTCTAAAGGAGCTGTTGGCATGGAGTTAGACCAGATTTTGGTAAAAACCCAAACAATACATCTGGTGAAAATGTTATGTCAACAGCACCTTTAGAAATATGTTTTCTGAGAAAAATGGTGACATGTTCAATGCTTATTTCCCCCACTGTATATTCAATAGTAAAGAGATAGTCTCACCCAAAAATGAAAATTTACTGTTTGCTCAACTATTTTTTTCTGTTGAACACAAGAGAAGATATTTAGAAAAATGTTGAAAACCTGTGACCATTGACTATAATAGTCAAAACAAATACTATGGAAGTCAATGGTTACAGATTTCCAACACAAAATAAGATATTTAGAAAAAAGTTGAAAACCTGTGACCATTGACTTCTATAATAGTCAAAACAAATACTATGGAAGTCAATGGTTACAGATTTCCAACACAAAAGACGACATTTAGAAACCCAAGAGAAGATATTTAGAAAAATGTTGAAAACCTGTAACCGTTGACTTCCATAGTAAGAAAAATAAATACTAGGGAGGTCAATGGTTACAGGTTTCCAACACAAAAGACGATATTTAGAAAAATGTTGAAAACCTGTAACCACTGACTTCAATTGTAGGAAAAACAAGTACTAGGGAAGTCAATGGTTACAGGTTTACAACACAAAAGACAATATTTGGAAAAATGTTGAAAACCTGAAACCACTGACTTACATAGTAGGAAAAACAAATACTAGGGAAGTCAATGGTTACAGATTTCCAACACAAAAGAAGATATTTAGAAAACAAAGGAAGATATTTAGAAAAATGTTGAAAACTTGTAACCATTGACTTCCATAGTAGGAAAAACAAAAACTAGGGAAGTCAATGGTTACAGATTTCCAACACAAGAGAAGATATTTAGAAAACAAAAAGGAAGATATTTAGAAAAATGTTGAAAATCTGTAAACATTGACTTCCATAGTAGATATTTAGAAAAATGTATGAAAACCTGTAACCATTGACTTCCATAGTAGAAAAAAAAACATTTACTATGGAAGTCAATGGTTACAACTTTCAAACATTTTTCAAAATATCTTCTTTTGTGTCCAGCAGAAAAAAAGAAACTCCTAAAAGATTAAAACAAGTCAAGTAAAATGTGTGTGAACTAACCCCTTTAAGACAACAGACTCAGGCTCCAAGATAATTATGGATTTTAAACATTCAGTCAGGCATGCAAAAAAAAAAAAAAAAAAAACATTTTAGGCAGAGCATCCTTTAATTCCACCTTCCATCTTACATCCAATTTGTTACACTGCCATACATTTAAATGAATCCTGAGGAAACGTGAAATTCATTAAATCCGAACGGTCCGTGCAAAGCTCCAATCAAATCAGCAAAGGCGAGCCCAAGTCTAGCTCGTTTGTTTGGGGTATACAAGGAAAAAAATAGATTTCCTGTACGAGCGCTCCGGCTCCTGTGGACACTCGCAAATGAATAGTCTGGAGCGATTCCAACACATTTAAAGAGAGAAAAAAAAAAGAGCGGTACGGCTTGGAGATGCCGCCTCATGTAGTGCAGTGTGAATCTGGGGCGGAATCCATTGATCCGAACACATGAACTATATGCTGGCGTACGGTGTTGCATTAATCAAACGCCATACAGTAAAGAAATGAGCAAAGTAAATGGCTCTTATTTGCAGATTTAGGTGGGTTTTGTTTCAGCAGGGTGGGCCTAATCCTGTTTCCATGGCTACCGACGGCTGCGCTCTTTGTATTTGTATGTAAGAGCGTGTGCGCCTTGAGCTAGCAGCTGTACCGTTTCACAGTTTTCTGCTAAATCCACTTTTATAATCTGGTCACACAATATGCTAACGTTTTACCCACTGCCGATGTGATGCAATACGCTCCATTTGTCAAGGAACAGGGGTGAAAGTGTGTGTGTGAATTCACCTGTGTGTCCTACAGCATGACACACACTTCTATGGGTGCAGTACATATGACATGCATTGAATTGGTAATGTGTGTAATGTGTTGGTGCAAAGCTGAAGCGTGATGCTGCTATGTTATGCATTCTGTGTTACATTAAATGGGCTCTGCATGGCAGAACACATATTTGACACGTTTGTAATGTTGCGGTTTTGTAGTTTTATGCATTATGCATACATAAATGTGTGCTACATGATGGAAAGCATATTTATAGGGTTGGATTTATGCTGGTTTTATGAATTATGTGTGCAACATGAATGTGTATAATGTACTTGGCTGAAAATAATGTGTATTTCACAGTCTTATTAACCATACAAGCTAGTATTACTGCACAGTGTTTGTATTGCATTGTGTGTCTGAAGTAAACCTATCGTTAACAGTTAATTTTTTGGCACATGTATGATGTATATTATGTATATTTCAAGAGTTCACACTTAGCTGATGATTCATCAAAAGCTTGTTTGGCATGCTGTCCCAGGAGAGAGCCCCGAGCTCAAGGGATCCTCGAGCCCGGGGCTTCCTCCCGTTTGCAGAGCGAGAGCGGAGCCTGAGCTCGGTGGATCTCCCGTCTGCAGTAGCTAAGGGAACATGTGAGGAAAAAAGGGGGCTAGATAAATGCTTGATTGTTATGCATGATGTATATATTTGAATGGTGGGAGGAAACCGGAGAACCCAGGGAAAACCCACGTGGACACGGGGAGAATATACGAACTCCTCACAGAAACACCTACCGACCTGGCAGGACCAGGGCTGGCAGTGTTCTTGCTGTGGGGTGCTAACCACTGGGCCTCCGTGCCGCCCGATCTATAGTGAAGGAGGAGAATGGGGAGGAAGGGGGGTTTCTTCCAAACGAAGATAAAGTGGACTGAAAACTGTGGTTATTTATAGTTGCTTATGGCTCATATGATTGGATGATACTGATTAGCTTAATATGTGACCGGCTGTGATAAATCATAAGCATGTGATCCTCTCGAAATTAGTTTATGAATAAACCTCACATAAATTAGTGGTGGGCCGTTAACGTGAGACTCGTAAATAAATATCACCATTAATCTATTCTCAAAGTTGGGTTGGGAGCTGAGCTTATTCTACGCAAGCTATGATGACTTTCACCTTGATATTTTAGCACGGATGTATACCTGACTGGTGAGCCGTCTGACAAAAAAAGTGTCCTTCTGAATCAAATCAGCAGATGCCCTTCTGGATCCTTCACTTACTTCGAAGACTCTACTGACTACGTTTACATGTCTGTAATCTAGTTTTCGCCTTAAAGGGCACCTATGGTGAAAAATCTACTTTTCAAGCTGTTTGGGCAGAAATGTGTATAGTGTATAAACTGTCATATTGGGGTGAAATAAACACACCCAGTCCTTTTTTTTTCAATTTAACAACATAAAAACAGTGGACCAATTGGAGCGGTTTTCAGATCGACCGCAACTTTACGTAGTAGTGTGGTTCCCCCCGCCCACCAATATTGATTAACAGCTGCGCGCATTAACATGTCCGGTAATCACGTGTATAATCATATCAACAAGAGAGGACGAGCGCAAAGCAGCCGGAAATAAAAGGTGTGTTCAGTTTGCTAGAAGAGTGAATTTCACAAGTTTAAAATCTTTTAAAACAGAGCATGTGTGTAATGAATTACAGCGATTCACTTCATTAGCACAGCCGCGTGTGAGAACAATTATAAAGTAAGACGCTTCAATCGCGGTTTGTGGACGTTAAATCAGGTTTATTTTGTACATTAATATAAGAGATATCCATACAGCAGTGGAGATTACCAGTATCATGTCACATATGCGTGCAAAAAGAGTGCAAAGCTTAACGCGCTCTCTCGCTCTCTCTCTCTCTCTCTCTGTGTGTGTGTCTAATCTGAAGCGTGTTTTGAGCTGAAACTTTACAGACACATTCTGGGGACACAAAAGACTTATATTAAATATGAAAAAAGGGGTAACCTATGTGCCCTTTAATAGACAATAATATAATTAATGTGTTTACGTGAAGTGCTTTCATGTAAGAGTTTCCTGTAATTTTGGGTGACTTTGACTGCAGTTCGGCAGTTTCACTTTCACGCATGAACATTTCATTCATGCCCCTGTGACAAACTGGGGTATTAGACGCAAATAAGGAGAAAGGACTGGTGAGAGTGTTATGGAATTTAATAACGCACTCCCAATGGAAAGAAAAAAACTTCCACATTTCGTGATGTGTGTGTGTGTGGTCCTTTACTGACAGCCGAGTGTGTGGATCTTGTCGGAAAATATGGCGAAAAGTCCTACATGACGGTAATAGTTTGATTGCGGTGTTTACTTTAATAATGCCACTAATATCTGCATACTCCACATGTCTTAATTCCATTTCTGTTTAGTTCAGTTATGACTTTAGTTGGATTAAGGAGATCAAATCTCTGTTTGGAGCTTATGTAGGCCTACAGTTCAGAATTCATGTTTAACTGAATGAACAGTAAACACAAGTACATCTTATTGAACATCATTCATTTTCATCACCGATTATCATAGTAGAGCAGTTTCTCAAGCAGTTTGTGATGCATTTTGGAAACCGGAGATGAGCCCCTGGTGTAATGCGCCACCTGGCTTGAGAAACCCGTTCTCAAAGACTTACTTTTAATCATTATTTGTTAGCACACATACTCTGAATGCCTTTGGCAGAATTCAAATGAGCCATTTTAATCTAGATTAATTCCAAGATTACTGTGAGATAAATATAGATTTAAAAAGAATCTATGCCCACCTATAATATATATACAATAGTTCTGTCTGATTGGCTGGTAGCCGTGCGATATTCTGCAAATAACAGCACTCCTACAGCCTCTTAACCCTTCACCCTTGTGCATTACTCCACCCACATACAGCAACAAGCAGAGGACACTACAGCCTGACTAATATTGCTGCTGTTGGACAACATAATGTACTTTTGAGGGTTTTTTAGCCGAGAACGTAGTTGTTTAGATTGCAACTATGCAGTTTATTTATAAGGATAGTGCCTATTTTAAAATATTTATAATTTCAGATCATTGGATTCAGTGCATCGGCCACCATCAGCCTGTCTGAGCAGACCAAAGAAAGTGACGGTTGGCATTCCGCCACAAGATGGCGACAGAGACCACATAATAAGCCCTTAGAGGAGAAAAAACAGGTAAGTTTTTTTGTTGTTGTAGTGCTGTATTTATACCATAGTAATCTGGCTTTTTCGGGGTTAATTATTGTGAACTCCCAATTGCAACAGAGAAATGCTGGGAAATCTCTGTAGACTGATGGCATTTCATGCTGTTCAGCCTTTAATCTTAAAATGTGAGCAAAATCACCTGTTTTGTCATTGTTAAGTGATGTTGGTGAAGTAACAATGGTTTCTGCTGTTCTGACGTCAGCTGCAGATGTGAATGAATGGTAGAAGAAAGTAGTTCCTCTTACAAAAGCGTTTTGAGACTCTCAGCATTTGATTTTCTTTTTTATACACATGATTATGCCGTCGAACTGTTGTATAAACGCAATATCACACGAGTAGCAGTACGATGTGGCTGTATATCGTCACTGGTGGGGGCACTAAGGCTCATATATACACCATTTTTATTTCAGTTTTCTCTTCTGTCAGAGACATTTACACTTTGTAAACTGAAAAAAGTTGTAATATCTACCAAGAAAAGGCGAGTAACTTTTAAAATGAAAATATTGTGATTTTTTTCCCAGCTTATTCAGCTTTATTCAAACATTTATTCATTCTCCTTCAGCTCAGTCCCTTATTAATCAGGGGTCACCACAGCGGAATGAACCACCAACTATTCCAGCATATTTTTTATGCAGCGGATGCCCTTCCAGCCGCAACCCAGCATTGGGAAGCACCCATACACTCTCACATTCACACACACTCACACACTAAGGCCAATCTATTTAATCCAATTCCCCCGTACAGCAGATCTTTAGACTGTGTCGGAAACAGGAGCACCCGGAGGAAACCCACGCCAACACAGGGAGAACATGCAAACTCCACACAGAAATGCCAACTCACCCAGCCGGGACTCGACCAAGCGACCTTCTTACTGTGAGGTGACAATGCTTAACCACTGAGCCACCATGTCGCCCCTGTTTTTTAATACATCATATGATATTGGAACAATCTAAAATTGCAATAATTAATTTTTCTGCAATAGTTATTGCAACATGAATACAGTTTCACAAGATAGTTTGAATAGCACTATTTGACGGTTTTCTGGGGATTCTAACAATATTCAGATTAGGGCTGCACGATTAATTAAAAAACATTGCGATCTCGATTCGACCCTACACACGATCTTAATTGAGCTTTTCTACGATTCCGCCAATTACATTTTCAAGGTCAGGAGAGAAGCGTAAAGGCGGTCGCAAAAGTTTTCACGTTGTTTTATATACGTTGCTCAGCAACACCAACACCTCCAAATGGTGTTCAAAGTGTTACATACTCTATTTATAAAGTATGATTCACCCCAAAATGTAATTTCTGTCTTAATGTAATGATGCATTTGCGGTCGCAAAATCACACAGGGTTGGAGCTAAAATCTGAAGAACACTGGCCCTCCAGGACCATGGTTACCCCTGGTCTACAGAATAAACCATCGTTATACAATAACTTGCCTAATTACTCTAACCTGCCTAGTCAACCTAATTAACCTATTTAGGCCTTTAAATGTCACTTTAAGCTGTATAGAAGTGTCTTGAAAAATATCTAGTCAAATATTATTTACTGTCATCATGCCAACGGTAAATCAGTCATTAGAAATTAGTTAGAGTTATTAAAACTTTTATGTTTAGAAATGTGATAAAAAACAATCTGCTCTCCGTTAAACAGAAATTGGGGGAAAAATAAACAGGAGGGCTAATAATTCTGACTTCAACTGCATGTGTATGATGTGTATATTATGTGTATGTCTTCACTGTGGACGGCAAAGTAAGAATTTCATCGTACAGGGAAACATGTTTCCTTACTGTGCACATGACAATAAACAAATTGATTTTAATTGAATTTAATTTAAGTAAAAATAAAAAGTAAAAATCAAAAATCAAGTAAAAATATTATTTTGTTTTTCAACTTCAGAAGAAACAAATCAGAATTAAGAGATTTTCCTTAAAACAGGTCAAATTATCTTCCAGTGGGGTACGTAATATAATCTTGTTTTCACTTTGAAATAGATATTCGGGATAGAAACAAATGTAAGTTTCATAAATTGTATAAATTTCAATTAAAAACAGTAAATAAATACAATTCTGTAGCTCCTGGTCATTCAGATTCATCCCTGCACATCTTGCGCATGTGACTATTGCGGATGCGCACATTGCGATATCGATGCTGAAACGATATATTGTGCAGTCCTAATTTCATTTTTTGTGTGTTGGGAATGTATTGCACACATGTAGAATACTGGATGTAAATCTCGGCTGTGGTGTAAGACTGACTTCCTTTGGCATTGCCACTGTACCCTACTGCTAGCCAGCTGTCACCCTGCGAATGAGAAAGTGTTGGAGGGGACAAAGAAAGACACACACCCAAGTCTCTCTTCTGTAACCCAACCTGGCTGTGTTACTGTTTCTCAGTCTCTTTCTGTGCCCTTTTCTCCTTTCAATCCTTTTTCTCTGATGACACAAGCAACATGGCTATATACAACAGACAGACACTGAGGGAGGGGCATCGAGGCGAGAACAACGGAGAGAGAGATCAAAGAAATATCACAACATGAGGGGAAAAAATCAGAGATAGAGAGAGGGAGATAAAAGGAGGGAAATTATATTCGCCTTCTTAAAAAAAAAGATATCTCATAAAATAAGCATTAAGACAGCCAAATATAGCAAGAGAAGGCTGATTCTGTGTGTTTTTTGTCCCTTTTCTTAAAAGTGGTCTACTTGATTAAGTAATTAGGGTGTTTTTGCTGTTTAATTAACGAAACTGGATAAAATCTTCTATTTGGAATGCACAGATATTGATAGCTGGTTATTAGTATTGCTTAATTGTAGGGCTGCACGTTATTGGAAAAAAAAAATTGACGTTGCGATGTCTTCTGCGATCTATACACTCGCCGGCCACTTTATTAGGTACACCTTACTAGTACCAGGTTGAACCCCTTTTGCCTTCAAAACCGCCTTAATCCTTCGTGGCATAGATTCAACAAGGTACTGGAAATATTTCCTCAGAGATTTTGCTCCATATTTGACATGATAGCATCCTGCAGTTTCTGCAGATTTGTCAGCATGATGCAAACCTCCCGGTCCAACACATCCCAAAGGTGCTCTATTGGATTGAGATCTGGTGACTGTGGAAGTCATTTGAGTACAGTGAACTCATTGTCATGTTCAAGAAACCAGTCTGAGATGATTCACGCTTTATGGCATGGTGTTATCCTGCTGTCATGTTGTTGATGCCAAATTCTGACCCTACCATTTGAATGTCGCAGCAGAAATAGAGACTCATCAGACCAGGCAACGTTTTTCCAATCTTCTATTGTCCAAATTTTGGTGAGCCTGTGTGAACTGTAGCCTCAGTTTCCTGTTCTTAGCTGACAGGAGTGGCATGCGGTGTGGTCTTCTGCTGCTGTAGTCCATCCGCTTCAAGGTTGGACGTGTTGTGTGTTAAGAGATGCTCTTCTGCATGGTTGTAAAAAGTGGTTATCTGAGTTACTGTTGCCTTTCTATCAACTCAAACCAGTCTGGCCATTCTCCTCTGACCTCTGGCATCAACAAGGCATTTGCGCCCACAGAACAGCCGCTCACTGGATATTTTCTCTTTTTCAGACCATTCTCTGTAAACTCTAGAGATGGTTGTGAGTGAAAATCCCAGTAGATCAGCAGTTTCTGAAATATTCTGAAATACCAGCCTGTCTGTCACCAACAACCATGCCACATTCAAAGTCACTTAAATCACCTTTCTTCCCCATTCTGATGCTCGGTTTGAACTGCAGCAGATCGTCTTGTCTACATGTCTACATGCATTGAGTTGCTGCCATGGGTTTGGCTGATTAGAAATTTGTGTTAACGAGCAGTTAAGACCTAATAAAGTGGCCAGTGAGTGAGTGTGTATATATATATATATACAGTATATATATATATATATATATATATATATATATATATATATATATATATATATATATATATATATATATATATATATATATATATATATATATATATATATATATACATACATATATATACATACATATATATATATATATATATATATATATATATATACATACATACATACATGCATGCATACATACATACAACTGGATTTTGCACAACAGCTTTTTAACATTTACACGTTTATGTATATAGAAACCTCACAGTCATAGGCCTTAAAAACAAAGCAAATAAGCGAATGAAAAACTTACACAATAGTTAAACTACACAATGTGGTTCCTGGTCAACTATAATCCCTTTAAAATTTCCTAATGGATAAATAAACTGAAACTGAACTGACACTGCAGATTCTGTGATGTGACTATTGTGGATTAGCACATTGCGATTTCGATGCTGAAACTATATATATTGCACAGCCCTACTTAATTGTGTTGTTTAAATGTGAGCAAATTATCAAATGTAAATAAAAAACACTGCACAGTCTTCATTGTATAAAAATAAACATTTAATCTTTGTTAAAATGTTAAAATTTCTTATACACAATTAGTCTAAATACACTTCAAATCGCACAGTCATAGGACTTAAAACAAAGCAAACAAGCGAATGAAAAACGTTCACAATAGTTAAACTACACAATGTGGTTCCTGATCAACTACAATCCCATTCAAATTTCCTGATGGATGAATAAACTAAAACTGAACTGACACTACAGACTCTGTGATGTGACTATTGCGGATTTGCACATTGCGATTTCGATGCTGAAACTATATATTGTGCAGCCCTACTTAATTGTGTTGTTGAAATGTGAGTAAATTGTGTTGATTTATGACAAATAACTAACATTTCTGACATAAATCACCATCCAAAACCACACCTCCTGAACGCACACTAGAAAACAAACAACACTTAACATTATTCATTCATTCATTCATTTTCCTTTGGCTTAGTCTCTTATTTATCAGGGGTCGCCACAGCAGAATGAACCGCCAACTATTCCAGCATGTGCTTTACGCAGCGGATGCCCTTCCAGCTGCAACCCAGTACTGGGAAACACCCATGCACACATACATACAATACGGCCAATTTAGTTTATTCAGTTCATCTATAGCGCATGTCTTTGGACTGTGGGGGAAACCCAGAAGAAACCCACGTTAACACAGGGAGAACATAAAAACTCCACACAGAAATGCCAACTGACCCAGCCGGGACTCGAACCAGCGACCTTCTTGCTGTGAGATGACAGTGCTAACCACTGAGCCACCTTGCCACCCTAAGAAAAGTATTTTTTACAATGTTATGGTATACTATACTAGCCATATAATGGTCATTTAAGCATACAGTAGGTAATTGCCAATGTAGATATGATAACAGTATACTGTGCATTTCTCTTTTTGGTGTTAGCTTCTTGTATGTGCTTTACATTTTTATTTGAAAACAATTTCTAACTCATTTCTTATTCGTTTCAGAAAAACAAATATTTAAATGAACATTTATAAGAAATGTAATATTGCTACAGTAACCAGCATACTGTGAATTTCTCTTTTCAGTGTCCATTTGGAAATTACTTCAGGCAAAAAAAACATATATAATAACAAAAGAGCAGTGCATTGAAGCATATGCAGGCAATACAGCAGTGACCTTTTAACCAGCTCATATGCTTGAACCATATATTCACAATGGAGCCTTCAAATGTCTGAAATCATTTGCAGTGAAGGGAAATACTGAGACCCTCAGTGCCCATCAGAGAGGCCATAAATGATGCACATCCTCATCCACATCCACTCTGACAGTCAGGAAGACTGAGAGAGAGAAAGAGAGAGCATGTTTACAGCTAGTATGGTCCCTTGGTTCTGGAGGAGCTGAAAACATGATCCATTCCCCAGAGAAAATCAGCCAGAGAAACAGAGAACCTCTTCACAATGAAAAGCAAACGCGAGGAGCATTTGAATTCTGAACAAATCGCTCCAAAAGCCAACCGCTGTTATTCAGATAAGGTGATTTTACGATGATTGATGTTACGTTGAGTATAAGACGATCCATGATGCCGTCTCAATGACCATGCTTGAAAAAAAGACCAAGATTGCATCTATTTCAGCTAAACGGTTATCCACGTAGACGTACAGACCCCCGATTTGAATATAAACAAAAATGATTTGCAGTGCTGATCAATATCCTTGGAGCTCTGCATCTTCAGAGATGAATTCAACTCAAGGGCAGCCGAATCAATCAATCATGCATTCAATCTACATTGTTAAGTAGAAGCAAGCAGTCGCATTTGGTATTTCAAGATCCGATAGCGGGCATTTGCTGGCAATCAAGTTCAGTTTTAAATTTTCTGTTACTCCAACCTTAATTAGTTCAAATGATTGAGAGAAATGTCAAATTTGAGGTGTGGATCACACAAGAACGTGGTTATCACTGCGCGACATCATCTACGTTTTCATCCACCTATTGTTATATTTGAAACATCACATTAAAAAATGCTTAAAATTCGCGTGAAGTGCGTTAAAATGTGCATTTTTATTCGATGTTTAACGTAATCTCATCCGATACACGAAGAGAGGGTGGGACAAAGTCTAGCTCCTCCCCTTTTTAAAAAACAGCCAATATCGTTTTGCTTTCTCTCTACCAGTGAGAATGCATGGGCGCATCAAATTAGAAGTGTCTTGAAAGGGGCGAGGCATGTCAGATACTAGAGAGCATTTGATTGGTCAGAAGATTTGATGAGAAACAGAAGTATGAGGTGATGTGGGGGAAAAAAACATTGATACATTTAGTCGCAAATGACAAACTACAAGCTACAACTACAACAATACTGATGCTAACATCTAAAAAACTTAATTTTAATTTCATGGGACCTTTAATGAAAATGCCAAGAAGCACACACATACAGAGTATGATAAAATTTGTATTCGTGTCCACTTTTTTTAGATCTCAAATTTCTCTTGCGAGAGTCATTTGCGCCTGCTGTTCTTGCGTAAATCCACCAGAGGTCGCTGTCGACTGACTCACTGACTGACTGACTGATCAACTGACCCACCGTCCTCCTTCCCTTATCCCAACCGATAGTGTTTTCAAAAGCACCAATTGACCAGCGCCCACCCACTTTTCTAAACCCAACCGACTGTTTTAAAAAGCAATCCAAAAAAAGAAAAGTCCTCGCCTCAGTTTTCAGATTTTACCACATTCTCACTTGTTTATTTTATTTTTTGGCATCTGCTTTTGTCTTTATTGTCTTTTTTGGCCGCTTTCTGGAACCGGTTCTTTGCCTGACTCTTGCGGAAAATTATGTTTTTCTTGTTGATATTTGCTGCCACTATCAGGAAGTGACGATTTTGTCCTCTTTGTCCTCTTTTGATTGGATGGAAACAGTGCTTTATTTGCAAATGTTTTAAATATTATAGTTTTGCGCATTAGTTTAATGCCGTAGTGTATGAATGTGAATGAGTATGTATGGATCTTTCCCAGTATTGGGTTGCAGCTGGAAAGGCATCCGCTGAGTAAAACATATGCTGGATAAGTTGGCGGTTCATTCCACTGTGGCGACCCCTGATGAATAAAGGGACTAAGCCAAAAGAAAATGAATGAATATTACACATTTCAGCCTCACAGAAAGCTGTTATGGGTGACGCAGTGGCGCAGTAGGTAGTGCTGTCACCTCACAGCAAGAAGGTCACTGGATCGAGCCTCGGCTGGGTCAGTTAACGTTACTGTGTGGAGTTTGCATGTTTTCCCTGCGTTCGCGTGGGATTCCTCAGGGTGCTCCGGTTTCCCCCACAGTCCAAAGACAAGCAGTACAGGTGAATTGGGTAGGCTAAATTGTCCGTAGTGTAAGAGTGTGTATGGATGTTTCCCGGAGATGGGTTGCAGCTAGAAGGGCATCCGCTGTGTAAAACATGTGCTGGATAAGTTGGCGGTTCATTTCGCTGTGGCGACCCCAGATTAATAAAGGGACTAAGCCGAAAAAAAAAATGAATGAGTGAATGAGAAAGCTGTTGTATAGCTTCAGGAGAATTGTGCACAATGCATTGCATTGTGTTCCTTTTTTATGGCTCCTGATTCTATTCACATTAAAAGTAAATTTGCATTAAAAAAAACTGTATAGATTCTTCAAAATATAGACTGTTTTGGAATAACTTGTGCTTTTATGATTTTAAGATCCTAAAAAGCAATGATTATTATCTAACTGTGAACTAACTGTGCTTTAGCGCCCTGTGGAAGAGCTACACATGCAGGCAGAATCCTAGTTTATACAACCACCACTCCAAATTTCCAAAAGCTCACGGCCGAGGGATTATTCATCCAACAACACAACATTAAAGCGGTTTTAACCCGGTTGCGCCTTAAGAGGATATTGCTTAGGTTTCCCTATTGAATCAAAGGCACGTCTTATGTTGCCATCAGATAGAAGGCCATGTTTTTGCTTTGATAATGCAGGTATGTCAAACTGATGTGCGCACTTTCATCTGGAAATGTAATTGATAGAGCTAGTGCTAATCTGCAGAATATCCCAAAATGTTTCCAGGCTGACAATAAAATTATGTTTAAGATATATGCGAATGCATTTGTAACAGCGTTAATTTTGACAGCAAATTTTGATTCAGTTTTAGTCCTAATCTTTTGACTCTACTCTAGATTTAGTTGACTAAAATATTCATTCATTCTCTTTTCGGCTTAGTCCCTTTATTAATCTGTGGTCAACACAGTGGAATGAACCACCAACTTATCCTGCATATATTTTACGCAGTGGATGGCCTTCCAGCTGCAATCCATCACTGGGAAACAGCCATACACACTCATTCACACACATACACTATGGTAAATTTTAGCATACCCAATTCATCTACAGCGCATGTGTTTGGACTTGTGGGGGAAACCGGAGCACCGGACGCAAACTCCACACAGAAATGCCAACTGACCCAGCCTAGGCTCGAACCAATGACCTTCTTGCTAAAAGGCGACATGACTAAAATGTATTTGGTTTAATCTATGTGTAATTTCATTAAAATATTGTATACATTTATTTATACAAATATATTCATTTATGCCATTTCATTATAGTTTAGTAATCAGACAGACCACTGTCTGCACTGTCTGTCCACTGTGGATCTGTTACTTTTCAAATGTGTGTGTGTCAGATTAATTCTGATTGGATATTTACCAATACTTTTTTTTTATTAGCCAATAAAAATGTCAGTATATTTTTATTAAAGTTTATTATGGTATTTTTATTATATCACTTAATATTTATTCAGTTTTCGTTGGTAGAAACTTGTTTGTTACAAAAAAGATGACGATTTTTTTTGTCAACAACATTAACATTGATTTGTAAGCTGTTAATCAAATGTTTAGATGCTTTGAAATCCATATACTCTGTGGCAGACTCATCTACTTTATTTTTCACGTAAGAATAGGCTTGCAAATTGAACATGTCTGGCCTCCTTCCAATTAATTTTAGCTGTAAAAATAGCTCATTAGCTTGCTTTATATTACAAACTGGTGTTCCTTACCACACTATCCGCTTGTTATATGTGACGCCATGCAAAGCGACTTCTGGGTCCAAGCGCTATGTACAACTATATGGGGAGGCTCAACAAATGGTTATATTAAATGTTTACAAAGCGATGTAATACTTTCGAAAATCACAATCGCTATATATATATATATATATATATATATATATATATATATATATATATATATATATATATATATATATATATATATATATATATATATATATATATATATATAATTACAGTTGAAGTCAGAATTATTAGCCCCCCTTTGAATTTTTTCTTCTTTTTTAAATATTTCCCAAATGATGTTTAACAGAGCAAGGAAATTTTCACAGTATGTCTGATAATATTTTTTCTGCTGGAGAAAGTCTTATTTGTTTTATTTCGGCTAGAATAAAAGCAGTTTTAAATTTTTTAACAACCATTTTAAGGTCAAAATTATTAGCCCTTTTAAGCTATTTTTTTCAATAGGCAAGTTACTGTATACCGATGGTTTGTTTTGTAGACTAATTACCCTAGGCTGCCTAGTTAACGTAATTAACCTAGTTAAGCCTTTAAATGTCACTTTAAGCTGTCTAGAAGTGTCTTGAAATATATCTATTCAAATTTTATGTACCGTCGTCATGGCAAAGATAAAATAAATCAGTCATTAGAAATATATATATATATATATATATATATATATATATATATATATATATATATATATATATATATATATATATATATATATATATATATATATATATGCCTATAATCAGATAGCAAGAAAGTGATTAATATTTATGTATTGTTAAAATATTGGTGTCTGTGATGCAACACGTCATTGTGTACACCACAATTTTATATAAAATTCACTTTAATGTGTGATATGACTAAAAAAAACAGTCATAAATGAATATTTTCTCAATACAAATTAGTAGCGTCTTGGACTAGGAAACAGTATTTCATACGTCACTACTTAACAAGTGGATAATGTATTTTCCTAATTATTAACATGCTGTTTTGTAGTGCAGACAGTTATAAATGCGTGTTAAAAACATTATTTTAGCCTATATACTAACCTTGGAAATTTGGCAACCCTGCAAGCACATGACGTCAACATGATGTCATATTGACGTTGTACCCCAATGTCGTGGGGTTTGGAAATGAAAATCGGGTTGATGTCAGAACCCAACGTCAGGCTGACGTTATTGTCCAATGTCCAACCTAAAATCAACCTAAAATCAACCAAATATCAACGTCTAACAATGTTACACCTTGACGTTGTGTGGATGTGACCACTATGATGTCTATCAGACGTTGGATTTTGGTCACTTTCCAACACAACCTAAAATCAACTAAATATCAACGTAATTTTTTGTTGTTATTGGACGTCAAAATAACGTCCTTAGATGCTGTCTTGACATTTATTTTTGTCACCTGACGTCATGACCTAAAGCTAACCTAATATTAATGTCTTATGATGTTGTGTGCCTGCTGGGTAACCTCAACGACAAGCACAGCCTCTTCCCAAACCCCGCACTTCAAAAACATGTCAACCTACCCAACGTTAGTAATCTGAAAATAACCCTAACCTTAAATCTGTCTAATCTATCAGCTTGACGACTAGTCTAGTTTTGGGCTATTCTTAGATGTCTATTAGAATTTCACTGACAGCCCAAGTTTAGTGTTGTTTTAGCCAAGCTGTCTATGTTTCTATGTCTATTAGACGTCTATTAAACACAAAATTGTTTGCTGGGAATGTACTGCTTCAATGAAAAAAAGGCAGCTACAGTGCATGCTTAACCATTAGGTACATGTAACTTTTCTCTTCCCGAACCCCGCCCTTAAAAGACATGTCAACCAACCCAACGTTAGTAATCTGAAAATTCAAAGTTATTGACAGGCAGAAAACGCTTCCCATTGGAAATAAAAGAAGCATGGCCAGTCTCCTGACTCCTTTTCGCCGAAACGCACAGGTGTTATTTTTCATGACACCAGTGACAGGTAGAAGGCACGTTTTATTTTTGGTGTCCACAGAAATAGCTTACAATACCTTGAAGAGTACATCTCTTAGATTAAACCCAATTAAATTAAAAGGTTGTGCTAGTATACACCATTTAATAACGTTCAATTACCCCTACACCTGTCTTGACGGAATTTACTCAAGGATGAAAACAACCCAGCAAGCATTTTTTGTTTTTAAAAGATGTCTAATAGAGGTCTAATAGGTGTCTAAACATAGTCATCCTAGCTAAAACAAGACTAAATTTGGGCTGTCAGTGAAAATCTAAAAGATGTCTAAGAATAGGCCAAAACTAGCCAAATCATCAAATAAAGAGAAATGAATGATTACACATATAAAGTCTGTCTAATCTGTCTGTTTGACGACTAGTCTAGTTTCGGGCTATTCTTAGATGTCTGTTAGATTTTCACTAACACCCAAGCTTAGTCTTGTTTTAGCTGAGCTGTCTATGTTTCTATGTCTATTAGACGTCTATTAAACAGAAAATTGTTTGCTGGGTATGTACTGCATCAATGAAAAAAAGGCAGCTACAGTGCATGCTTAACCGGTAGGTACATGTAACTTTACATTCCCAGTCAGACTGGTTACACTTGCATATTATGAATGGCAATTATTCGCGCCAAAGCCAGAACACACAAGCGTTTATCATGAGGTAATGAGCACCAGCACGCGCACGCGAACTTTTCGCGCAAAACGATTAAAACGCCCATTTAATCTACTTACGAAGAACAACTGAATGAAACGGAACACATTTTATGAAGGATGAACTATTATTAGGCTATCCCGAATACATGCGCTTTGAAACAGCAATAACGCTCTCGACGCGACGCGTCCAAACACGCGTGTCCATAAAGCAACAATTAATAGATTGCGCAGAAACACACAGCACGTGTGAACAGCTCATATGTACAGCTTCTCAGGCTGAATTCACTAGTATGTCATTTTTTCTTGCAAGCACCCCAAAAATGGGGAAAGTCTCAGCAGTTGCTTTGTATGCGGTGACAGTTCTGCTTAATTTTGACTGCGCTAAACGCGTCTGTTGTCATAATACAGTGTATTCACATTCATTCACACAACAATGCGATTTAATGTGATCTCCACAGACAGCAAAATGCAATAATAAGAGAACTTACCTATATTATAAGATAGTGCTTCCTTTGCTTGTCTCTCCATCCATTGAGATAGATAATGAAAACGCGTTTTTATTTCCTCGTGATTGCAAAGTTCCACGCTATTCAAGCTGTAAATCAGAAATTAAGTGACGGTCCGCTGTAGCCTGTAAGTCATTATTACCCACACAAAACCCTCCTGTTTCTTTTCTTTCACCTACCATCCGAATCGACTATCGTTTTCTCCTTTGCAAAAAAAACATCCACTCCGCGATTCGTGGCGATAAACATTAAACTAAATTACCATAGATGCGTAGCTACATAACGCTGCGACGAGAACCCGCTTCATATAACTTCATCGCCCTTTCAATGCATCTTCTGAGTCCTCTGTCCTCCTCTCTGAGCATCACTTTCCCTTGTTAGTTCGAATGCATAATTCACGCTCGGTTCACAGCGTAGAGTTGTCCGGCTCGCAAAAGAATTGTTCAATTGAGTCGGTTCTTTGATTCATTCAAAAGTGTTGGCCAGAGATTACTTTTTTTTTGATGATTTCTAATATAATTTTGCGTTGTGGTCGATAAGTTAAAGCCATAACTCTTTAAGTAAGGACATATTTTAAGTTAAAACAGTATCGACAAGGATACAGCTGTATAAGCTGTGTCAAGTTAGTTTTATTGTCATAACCGCTGTACAGACATACTGAGAATTGAAAGTTATGTTACTTTCAAACAAACATAATTAAAAATACTACATTAATTAAAATATCCAAAGCAATACAAATAATTTTAGTAAGGTTTATGAGAATAATCCAAAAAAATACATATAACTAGCCTATATTTTGTACTTGTAATACATTAGCCTACTATAGCAGCAAAATGCTAACATTCAAAACGTTAAAGAAATATTTAGCGGTATTTGTCTACAATGTCACTGAATGAATTACTGAATGAATGATTGAGAAACTCGTGTCTGGAAAGGAACGTTTTAAAATGGCGACTCGAAAGAATCGAATCTATTAATCGAACCTCCTGCACGAATCGACTCACTGAAGTGAATCAGATATCCCACCGCTAAAGAGCTTGCTGTATTGTCTCATTCGTGTCAGCTTGATTCGCCTGCCATTTCTCAGCGATGTCAAGCGCAGGATGTTTTCAGCGGCCGTTCATCAGGCCAGACAGAGCAGGAGACTGGAATAATAGCTTTATGTGCTCAGGGGGTGCGGATGTCACGAACTGACGGAGGGGAGTCAGTCTTATTCCTCAAGAGAGGGCTTTCTTTTGTTATATACTGTATATGAGCTTCAGTCCAGAGATGTGATCCATGTTAGCTTATTTTGAATCAACCAATACAAAATACTGAAAATCAATAAGCACATTATGAAAATATATGGATTATATATTATAATATGGGCGACACGGTGGCTTAATTAGTGGTTAGCACTGTCGCCTCACAGCAAGAAGGTCTCGGATGGAGTCCAGTTGGCATTTTTGTGTGGAGTTTGCATGTTCTCACTGTGTCGGCGTGGGTTTTCTCCGGGTGCTCCGGTTTCCCCCACAGTCCAAAGACATGCGCTATGGGTGAATTGAATAAGCTAAATTGGCCATAGTGTGAGAGTTTGAATGAGTGTGTATGGATGTTTTCCAGTATGCTTGGGCTTTGAGTCTGAGAAAAGCGTTCAATAAAATGTATTTAATAATAATAAATAAAATGTATTATTATTACTTCGTTGCAGCTGAGTGGGCATCCACTGTGTAAAACATATCTGCATGCCGGATATGTTGGCGGTTCATGCCGCTGTGGCGACCCCTAATGAATAAACATACTAAGCCAAAGGAAAAAGAATGAATAGATATATTATAATTTTATTTTTTAACATTATCTATTTATTTGTTTGATTGATTATAGTACAAGTATATTGATTTATTGATAATTTTAATAATTATCAAGTTTGTTGATAATAATATATAATTATATTATATAATATAAAATTAAAATATATAATAATACGTTTATTGATAATATTAATAATTATTCATGATAGTATTCATAGATACACACACACTGCACCCTGAACCTTTTCTCAGTGACTATAGAGAATATATATTTGGTTAATTAAAATAAAACTGTTTTATTAAACGGTAATATTCATTAAAATAAGAGTTTGATCACCTAATATCTTTAAGAGTATACAGATATTAGAAATATTATTTTTATTTATATTTACAAAATGTATACTAAAACTAAATTATTTATTTTTAATCTCTGGAGTTTTTTCCTCTATTAATTTTTTTAAATATAAAAGTAAATGAATAAAATATAAATAATAAAAATTTAATATATTTATTAGGGTGTACTAAATTTGCACAGTAATCTTAGTTAAGTTACAAGTTTTGGCTTTAGTATGGACTTATCTAATGTGCCCACTGATGCTAAGCAGGGCTGAGCTCGGTCAGTACATGAATGGGAGACCACATGGAAAAGCTAGGTTGCTGCTGGAAGTGGTGTTAGTGAGGCCAGCAGGGGGAACTCAACCTCTGGTCTGTGTGGGTCGTAATGCCCCAGTACAGCGAAGGGAACTCTATACTGCTCAGTGAGTGTCGTCTTTCGGATGAGATGTTAAACCAAGGTCCTGACTTTCTGTGGTCGTTAAAAATCCCAGGATGTCCTTCGAAAAAGAGTATGGTTTAACCCTGACATTCTGGCCAAATTTGCCCACTGGCCTCTACCCATCATAGCCACTCCTAACCACTATATTACTATATCACTATACCATTTATATCATAATTGGCTATATCACTCTGTCTCCTTTACACCAATCACCTGGTGTGTGTGGTCTGGCGCAATATGTCGTGTCATCCAGGTGGATGCTGCACACTGGTGGTGGATAAGGATATTCCCCCCAAAAAATATGTAAAGTATTTGAATGTTCAGAAATGCACTATATAAATGTAAAGCTTTATTAATTATTTTTATTATTATTAATGTATAAAACACATATATTTATTTTTTGGCATATATAAGTATTCATTTAAAATTTATTCAAAATGTATCTTCTTTTAAGGTTTGTGAGGTGTGTAACCTTCATTTGATGTTTGTAAGTTTGTAAGAAATGCAAAAATCAAATGTTATTTAGTAATCAACAACAACAACAAAAGCTATAAATGGCTTTTCACAGACTTACACATGCTTTTTTGTTCTCACACTCATTTTTATGTAGGACTATTATATGCAACACTGTAAAAAATGGCCGTGATTTCAGCGGTAAAAAACTGCTACAGTAAAAATCCATAACCTGGTTAACAGTATACTGTATAGTATACAGTATAGTTTACAGTATACAGTATAGTCCTTAATACATACTGCGAATAACCTTAAATTGACTTTCCCAGAGATCCCTGCATGGAACATCACTTTTTCTGCTTTTTGTTGACATTACTATGGATCTTTTTAGTTGTTTCCCAATCAGTTTTGTACATTAGAGAATTATGTTACATCTAATGTTGATAAACAATGTTTGTTTCATGACTATAATGTTATGCACATTACCATACTGGTGTTTAGTAGCTGTGTGACTGACACTGAGCATACCTATCAACATTGAGATGTGAAAGTAAGGGATATGCCATAAAAAAATAAGGGATATGCCACCATAATAAGGGATATGCACCCAGGGATATTGATACTAAATATGTTCATTTGTAGCTGTTTCATTGTAAATAAACAGATAAATGGTCAGTAATATGTTTTATTATTATCATTTACAAAAGAAAAAAATAATAGTATACATTAGCAGCAAATACATTAGCAAACAGTTCAGCTTATTAAAATTAAAAGCTATTATAATGAAATAGATTCAAGCTATCAAATCTCATCAGCCGTTTCTTCACTATATAAGTTACACATTCTGATTAAAGAGCAACGAATGAATCTCTTATTTATTTAGATTTTTTTCTTTTCATTACATTCAATAACAGGTGTCACTTTAAAAATGTACAGATCTAACGTTATAATGAAAGCTGTCGATTGCTCTCCTAACTTTTTATGCTCATTTAGGACGAAATTAGTTGTGTTTGAAAGAAACCTACCAAGATCAACGTCTTTAGATATTATTATTAATAATTATGTGTATGTCTGTTCAAACACGCACCCAAAACCCGCCATAAACAAAGCGAAAGCACAGAACAGACTCACATTTAAGAGCAAGGGTTCGGCGGTATGGGTTGCGTATAGGTAGGCTCGGCTCTTAAAGGGCACCTATGGTGAAAAATCTACTTTTTAAGCTGTTTGGACAGAAATGTGTGTCAGTATAGTGTATAGACCGTCATATTGGGGTGATATAAACACACCCAGTCCTTTTTTTTCAAATTTAAAAACATAAAAACGGTGGACCAATTGGAGTGGTTTTCAGATCGACCGCAACTTTACGTAGTAGTATGGTTCCCCCCGCCCATCAATATTGATTGACAGCTGTGCACATTAACATGTCTGGTAGTCACGTGTATAATCATATATTCAAGACAGGACGAGCGCAAAGCAGCCGTGAATAAAAGGTGTGTTCAGTTCGCTAGGATCATCAATCATCATCAAACGTGATCAAGAGTGAGTTTTACAAGTTTAAAATGTTTTAAAACAGAGCATGTGTGTAATGAATTACAGCGATTTACTTCAGATTCACTTAATCAGCACAGCCGCGTGTCAGAACAATTATAAAGGAAGACGCTTCAATCGTGGACGTTAAATCGGGTTTATTTTGTACATTAATATAAGAGATATCCATACAGCAGTGGAGATTACCAGTATCATGTCACATATGCGTGCAAAATGAGTGCAAAGCTTAACGCGCTGTCTCTCTCTCTCTCTGTGTGTGTGTCTGCGTGTCTGAGCTATGTGTGTGTGTCTATGTCTGCACTGTGTTTGTGTGTGTGTGTGTGTGTGTGGTGTGTGTGTGTATATGTGTCTGAGCTATGTGTGTGTGTCTATGTCTGCACTGTGTTTGTGTGTGTGTGTGTGTGTGTGTGTGTATATGTGTCTGCGCTATGTGTTTGTGCCCTCGCTGTGTGTGTGCGTGAACTTTGTAATGACATTGTGTGTGACTCATTGTTGCAAATCCACAAAAAAATGCATCAAATACTGATTGTTAAAGTTCTTACTGTAGTATTTCTCACACACGTTACGTGAGATCTGCTTCCCGAGGCAGCCGAGGGCAGCGATTGCTGACAGGCACCGGGGAACGGTGGGTGGGGAGGACTAGCCTTAAAGGCCCAGTACAAAAAAACAGCAAAACCTTTTTTCCAGCTATAATATAGACACTTCAAACAGCTATAATAAATAATCTGATGGGTGTTTTGAGCTGAAATTTTACAGACACATTCTGGGGACACAAAATACTTATATTAAATTGAAAAAATTGAAAAAAGGGGTAACCTATGTGCCCTTTAAATATTTATTTGCCACTCTTCAGAGAAAAACTGAATATACGGGAGAAATACGGGAAAATACTTTTACGGGATGATAGCGGGATAGAACTGTAAATTACGGGAGAATCCCGGTAAAAACAGGAGGGTTGCCAGGTATGACAATATGCACCTTCTATACACTGATACACTGTTCTACTTGTGGGAAAGTTGTTAGGGATGAGCATTGGTTCATTGTGTAACTTTCTCATCACCACCTGCATATGGGTGTGCTAACGTGTCTAACTGTGTAACAAAAGATGTGTAGATGTTGGTAATTCAAAATACAGACACATTGCATCTGTAAATTAATGAAATATGGTAGTTTACTGTAAAACGAGAAATTACTTTTACGGTTAGTACCGTATTTTTGATGGTAAAATACTGGCAACCACAGCTGCTGTTTTTTACCGTAAATTGTACGGATTTATTTTTTACAGTGAACAGCAGTTACATTTTTTTTAGAAGCATAAAATATTAATAATTAGCAGTTAAAGTATGTGCTTAGTTACCATTAATACTTTCAGGCATGGTTAAAGCACTTCTACAACACTAAAGAGCATCATAGTCCATAAATCTGCAACCATTAAACTACCATCTTTCTTATGTAATAAATGATGTGCCCAGGATAAAGACTTGAGAGGATGTCTGCATGTGCCTGGTAAACAGAGTAAAACCATCCAGTTTCAAACGCTCTGTCCTGATGCATAAACCACAATGAAATTATTCATATCAGTATATGATGTCAACAGTGGATAGAGTACTCGCTGTGTCAGTGGTACAGTGAAGCGCGTGGGCATCAAGCCCAAGAGGCGGTTTGAACCCCTGAGGAGGGTTAAATGCGCACACTCAAAGCCTCAACATAAGCTTGTGTAACATAAATATCTTGCAAAATAAATATTAGAAGAATACAGAGCACACCCTACAGCGAGCGCGCCTTTTATTATGCATAATAAAGTGTATCTATAGCCTGTTGGAACAAGCATATGTTGAAGAAAGAGCTGCTGTTGTGATCGGGCTGTTAATGTGATCTAGTGACCCTGTTTGGAAATGATGAATGGCATGTCATTTTAGGTTAATTGCATCTATATTATGCTTTGTTAATATCCCTGTCAGTAAGGATATTTGCTGCTCGGTTGGAGGAAATGAGAATTCAATAATTGCGAGCACCTTATGCACAGTTTTGGCTTTTCTGTCATAAATGATACGGTTCACTTTTTGTTTCAGTGGTCCAGCTTGACTTCTGGCTCATCTGTGGTGTCATTTTGTGGATTATTCATGAAAGGTGAGTAAAAATTTTATTTAACTGACTGTACATTACCTTAAATATACACTCACCGGCCACTTTATTAGGTACACCTTACTAGTACCAGGTTGGACCCACTTTTGCCTTCAGAACTGTCTTAATCCTTCGTGGCAAAGATTCAACAAGCTACTGGAAATATTCCTGAGATTTTACTTCATATTGACATTAAAGCATCACGCAGTTGCTGCAGATTTGTCAGCCGCACATCCATGATGCGAATCTCCCATTCCAAGACATTCCAAAGGTGCTCTATTGGATAGAGATCTGGTGACTGTGTAGGTCATTTGAGTACAGTGAACTCACTGTCATGTTCAAGAAACAAGTCTGAGATGATTCACGCTTTAATGGACGGACGGACGGTTGCGATCGCAAAGTGAAGGTGGGTGGGGGGAGGGGGGTTTAGGGGGCATAATGGACTGACATTTGCGATCGCAAAGTGAAGAGGGGGGGGGGGGGGGGGGGGGGGGGGGGGGAATGAGCTGGACGGACGGATGCGATCGCAAAGTGGAGAGCGGCGCTGGGGGGGGGGTGAGAGGTCATGGACCGAAGGTTGTGATCGCAAAGTGATCGCATCTTGGTCACTTGAGCGCCCAAATTTAACCCACAAGCCGCAAAGTGAGAACTAGACGGCTTTGGAAAGTTTCTTTTTTTTTTGCGAAGGGGAAAATGCCCATTGAACGACCCACGAACTGCCAAGGAATGCATCCGCAACCCATTTGTCAACAAATCAGATGAATCCAGCATGTTTGTGCAAGAAGACCAACTGCAGGAGGTCGGCAGCCTTTTAGGGGCCGTTCGCATATCGCGTCCTTTCTAGAGTTTGCACAAGTTCGTTTTTCCCAATGGAGGTGTGCCTTCCAGACGCACACAGTTGAGGGACTCCCACGAGCACACCGAAAGTCATGTGACAAGAATTGACCGATCAGCTTCAGCTTTTATACACATTTCAGTAAGACTAATTATCCCAGACAAACACAGAACACCAAAACACTGCAGTAAAACTGTCAAGCGTTGACTGGTCTGTGATGATAAAAAGGTTGAGCACCACTGTTTTAGATCATCAAACAAATATTAGTCAAAGATAAACACCATGCAGTTTTTAAATGACACATTTATTATTAAGGGAAAACAAAATCTAAAAACTACATAGATCTCTGTGAAAAAAGTTTAACTTTATGCAAGGTGTGTGTCCTATTATGTGTGCCGTTAAAGTAACACCACATTCCCGAAAAGAACATCATAGCAACAGTAATGTGTGGTGGTAACAGTTGAATGGTCTGGGGCTGCTTTAGAACCTGGAACTTGCTGTGATAAAAGTTACCAATTCTACTGTGCACCAAAATATCCTGAAGGAGAATGTCTGGCTTTCTGTTAGCGACCTCAAGCTGAAGTGAACTTGAGTTCTGCAGCAGGACAATGATCCAAAGAACACCAGCAAGTCCACTTATGAATGACTGAAAAAATAAAGACTTTGAAGTGGCCTAGTCAAAGTCCTGACCTGAATCCTATTGAGATGTTGTAGCATGACCTCAAAAAGGTGGTTCACGCTTGAAAACCCTCCAATGTGGCTGAATTACAACAATTATGCAAATATAAGCAGGCCAAATCTCCTCCACAGGGCTGTAACAGACTTTATTGCAGTTGTTGCTGCTAAGTTTGGCCCGACCAGTAATTAGGTCTAGGGGGCAAAGACTTTTTCACACAGGGCTGTGTAGTTTTGTATTTTGTTTTCCTTTAATAATAAAAACCTTCATTTCAAAACTGCATGATGTGTTTGTGTTATTTTTGACTAATATTGACATTTTTGGAATATCTGAAACATTAAAGTGAAACAAACACAAGAAATCAGTAAGGAGATAAACACTTTTTCACACACTATATACATCATCTCTCTCTATCTCTCTCTCTCTCTTAAAAGAAAAGGTGCAGAATTCACACAGTTCACCTTTAAATAGGCTATTACAGGGTTTCCATTAATAAAGGTTGGTGTGGCTGACAGAAATTCACTGTTGGTTTATGAGATGGAGGCCACGTTGTGTTCTCCACAGGAATCACTACTCCTTTGAGACAGGTCCATCTGTAGTGTTCTCCACACAGGTAAGCATATTCCCAAAACACATAAATGATTTAATGTATGCATTTCAGGAGCTCTTATACGTCATACAAGCCCTTAGGAAAATAAATGTAGCTTCGGCCGCTCTCTGTCTCTCCCTGTTCCTCATTCACTCTAATTTATTGATTATACTCAAGTGAAGGTGAGGTCACCATCTGCATATCTCTTTTTTTCTTCTTGTTCCTTTGTCCCCTACCATATGTTTAGTTGTCAAGTTACTATCAAGGTACTACTAAACATATAATGCTTTTCATTTCACTAATATTGTTCAAAACCTGTTTAATATTTCTTCCTCGGTGGAACACAAGATAATATATTCTCATACATTTTTCAAAATCACTTTAATGGTGTTGATTTTTGACTAAATACTTAGAAGCTTTAGTTTTTAGTGGCTTTAAAGGTTTCTAAACTGGCCAAAAATTCTTATTTATTTGTGAAATATTGCTTTGTTTATTTTAGGAATAAGAGTAGACTTGTTGTAGGGATTGAAAAGTGTGCATTGCATGTTGAGCTGTCTTTTTTTCACTAGTCATTGGAAAAGCCTTTACCAAAGCAGCTTGTAAAAATCACATTACAGGGACTTTCCCCTGGGCTCACCTGCAGGGTTAAGTACCCTGCTAGAGGGAATAATGGATACTCATGGGTTATGGGTTTTTCATATAAGGACTAATGCAAGATAATGATGATTTAAAGACTATACATTTTTTTTTAAATATCAACCGACTAATTGTTGTCTGATAAATCATCAGTACTGTAAAGCATAAGGCTGATTAAGGACATATGGCTCCCACATGAAAGTGTTAAACCCAACACAGTCATATATTTACATTGTTTTACTAGTTTTGAAAATGGGCTTGTTTCTCAATCCCAAAAAAAAAAAGAATAATATTTTTCATAAAATTTACATCCAATATTTTTTGTTTCTTTTTCTTTCTTTCCCAGAAGGCACAGGACATCAGCATTGCCAGATGTATGATATTTATCGTATTTGTACAATGTACGATCAATAATGAAAAAAAATCCTATAATGTATGATAATTTCAGAGAGTTTTATGGCATTTAAACAGAATTTCATTGTAATCTTAGGGCTTCTTTACTTATTGATGTAGCTGAATCTTTTGTCTACTGTCTGTGAGGAGAACGTGGAGTTGGGTACGTTTTCTATGTCATTTTACATCAACTTCTCGGCCAATCAATGTGGAGAATGGCTCCCTCTCATGAGTTAACATTCCTGCCGCGCGCAGCCGTGCTTAGGTCAGTAGTTTTCAGGTTGAGGGTTGATCGTTTAAGCAATAAAGTAAAAAAAAATTAGTGCTGTAAAGGAAAGTGAAAAGGATGGGAGTTTGCCCTTGATGTTCTTGTTTTTCCCCATTCAAATGTGTCATGTGAACGTGTTTTTCCAAAGTTAATCTCTCCAAATCAAAGCCACGACCAGGGGCGTCGCTAGACACAATTTCGCTAGGCACGTGCCCCAGTTAAAAATCTCCATGTGCCCCAGTAAAGCATTGAGAATGATTTACTTCATATGAAAGTGTATTTATTAAGAGTGGTAATTCCGAAATAAAGACGTTATTCTCTATGTGCAACCAAACCAACGCTGGTGAAAGCAATGTGTTTAATCAAAAAGCAAACTGACGCATCTCCGCCTTTCACACGCCCTGCTATTCTGCCGGTGCAAATCCTGGTAGTTAACATGCGCGCCAAAAAAGCAGGCAATTTGGTTGTCACGCGCCGCTCATGCGTTGTAAAACCAGCGTAACAGCCTTTTTTGTTTAGCTAGTCGACAAAACTAAAGTTTAAACAATATGACAGTGATCTTACTAAGCATGCCTCCTGATAGATTTTTGTATGAAGCAAAAAGGAGGGATGACGAGTCAGGGAGGTAAGACTTAATAAACCTATTCTCTGCCATGTGTCAAGTCTACAACAGATAATTCTATAAAACAACATCTTTGTATTTTATTGAATTGTCTATAGAATTTCATTCAAATGAAATTATTATTTATGCAAAAGATTTCTTAAATGATCTTAGCATCACTCCAGTTGTGTCTAAACAATGTTTGCCAGTTATATTTAAGATTATTTAGAATAATAATTGTATAATAACATATATATAATAATTATAATTATATATAGTTTTTTTTTGAGGAGGGGGTGCCCCAGTAGAGCTTATGTCTAGCAACGGCTGTAAATTGTAAATTTACAAAGCTGTAAATTGAGTTCGGCTACATTCTGTTTCCACTGATCATTCTTGAGATGATTCAGCAGCTTAATTGGAGTTCACCTGTGTGTAAATTCTGTTGATTGGACATGATTTGAAAAGGCATACACCTGTCTATATAGGTCCCAGGGTTGACAGTGCATGTCAAAGCACAAACCAAACATGAAGGCAAAGGAATTGTCTGTAGACCTCTGAGACAGGATTGTCTCGAGGCACAAGGCTGGGGAAGGTTACAGAAGAATTTCTGCTGCTCTGAAAGTTCCAATGAGCACAGCGGCCTCCATCATCCGTAAGTGGAAGATGTTTGGAACCACCAGGACTCTTCTTAGAGCTGGCCAGCCATCTAAGCTGAGTAATCGGGGGAGAAGAGCTTCAGGTAGGTGATAATTAACCCGATAGTCACTCTGTCTATGCTCCAACGTTCTTCTGTGGAGAGAGGAGAACCTTACAGAAGGACAACCATCTGTGCAGCAATCCACCAATCAGGCCTGTATGGTAGAGTGGCCAGACGGAAGCCACTCCCCGCCTGGAGTTTGCCAAAAGGCATCTGAAGGACTCTCAGACCATAAGAAACAAAATTCTCTGGTCTGATGAGACTAAAAATTGAACTCTTGGAGTGAATGCCAGGTGTTAGATTTGGGAGAAAACCAGGCAGCGCTAATCCACCAGGCTAATACCATCCCTACAGTGAAGCATGGTGGTGGCAGCATCATGCTGTGGGGATGTTTTTCAGCAGCAGGAACTGGAAGACTAGTCAGGATAGAGGGAAAGATGAATGCAGCAATGTACAGAGACATCCTGAAGGAAAACCTGCTTCAGAGTGCTCTTGAGCAAAAGCTATGAATACTTATGAACGTGATTTGACAGGTTTTTATTTTTCATAAATTTCCAACAATTTCAAAAACTCTTTTTTCACATTGTCATTATGGGGGATTGTGTGTAGAATGTTGAGGAAACAAATGAATTTAATCCATTTTAGAATAAGGCTATAAGTGAAGCACTATGACTAGTTTCTAGATGCACTGTATATCAGGTCTTTAAAGGGTCAACAGACCAAAGTGTTGACTATGCTGTAGAAGTGGCAGAAAATAGAGGAGGTAGAAGGAAGCTTCGTGGGATGTTAGTTAAACACAGAGATAGAACCAGTGGGCATGGGAGAAGCCAATAATTCTCTTCATTATCACAGTCTATAATACAGAATTCCCCAGAGTTCAATTCTAGCTCACCCTCAGTGGTAGTGACGTGGCCTAAAATATAAACCCCACAGAAGCTAATTTTACTTGCATTAAAAAATATCTCTATCACATTACATGTGTAACTAATTCCTTTAATAGCATCTGTAATTACATTGTTAATTCTACACTTAACCTTTAACCAACCTAACACTCTTTTTTGATGAACGTGCATTGTAGTTAAAGACACCGACAATGAAGTGGAACCATTAATTAAAAATAATGAATTGAATTAGTGTGTTCAAATGTATTTGGAATCATATTGAAGTTGAAGCGCTGTGGTTAGTTATGGGACGCATGAAAACCAATGATATTTGGCTTCAAACCTAACGAAAAATGAATATGCACATTACTTTTAGTCTTTTTTTCGTCAAATCATTTTTTATGCTCACAGATGGGGAAAAAGGGGGAACAGCATAAGCATGTACATGATTTTTGTTTTTGGTTTAGCAATTACCATAAAGAGTTTGTTGTCAACAAACTGCAAACGTAGCAAATCTGTATAGGTCAGTCTACAGAATCTCACCGCTGCATTTACACATGAACGTCTGCTCATTCTGAAGCAGAATCAGCAGTCTGTTCACATGAACACTCTTTGCCTCTTGGTGCCAGACAGATTGGATTTCTTCGCCTTAGGTATAGACATGTTACACACACACACACACACACACACACACACACACTAATATATGAACAGCTTTGGGAAAAAATTAAGAGATCACTTGACAGATCTCATTTTCTATGCAGTCTCAGAAATAAAGATACAAAACCTGTCACTGGGGCGGTACCTTTTTAAAAGGTGCATGTTATACCTAAAAAGGCCCATATTGGTGTTTGAATATTTATAATAGTTGTTCTATTTCATACATTTATTCATTTTTCTTCGGCTTAGTACCTTATTTATCAGGGGTCATCACAGCGGAATGAACCGCAGACTATTCCAGCATATGTTTTAAGCAGCGGCTGTCTTTCCGCACATACACTCTCACATTCACACACACACTCATAAACTACGGTCCATTTCGTTTACTCAATTCACCTATAGTGCATGTGTTTGGACTGTGGGGGAAATCGGAGCACCGGAGGAAACCACGTCAACACAGGGAGAACATGCAAACTCCACACAGAAACGTCAACTGACCTAGCCGGGACTAATTACTGAGCCACCGTGTCACCCCATTTATTTAATTATTTTTTTTAATATATATATTTATACTATTTCCTCCAAAAAATTCAGTATGTTTATTTTTTTATTTTTTTTGCACAAAATAAAAAAGGTGCCATATTTTGAGAATTCGACAACACAGTACCAATAATTTTACTTCAGAAGAGTTCTCAATCCATATTCTCGATCACAACAATTAAACTGCATTTTATTGTGACCATTTATAATTTTCTGGAGAAAAAAAGCCTCCAAATGACAATATTTTCATTTGAAATTGGGAAGAAATGTTCTCAGACCTTTATAGAATAAAACAAATATCACCATTTTATTCAAACACACATCACCTGCGCCATGTTTACCTAAAAGGGTCCATATTGGTATACAGTTATTTGTGTACTTGGTCACACTTTATTTTGATGGTTCGTTTGCTGAATTTAAGTTATATTGCATCTACATGCCAACTAATTCTTATTGGATTATAAATAGACTGTTAGGTTGGGGTTAGGGTTATAGTGTAAGTTGATATGTACTTGCAAAGTTTCCTATAGTCAGTTAAATGTCTGTTGAAGGAGCAGTATCAACAGATATTAAGCAGACAGTCTACCAACACTCAAATGGACCATTAAAATAAAGTGTTACTGTGTATTTGAGTAATTTTTTCATAATGGATTTATGATCATTTGAAGATAACCTAAATTTACCTAATTTACATATAGACGAATTAACATGTTTGTAAACATTCAGGATGCGCGCACAGTGAGGTTGCAGAAAAATAACAGGGAGCGATAGCATTTACAGCGAGGGAATGACATCCGATGCTGTACAGAGTTTGTTGTTGTCTTAGAAATAAGTTACATTGATTACATAATATAATATTATTTACATAATGCTTTTAGTGTATTATAACAGCTTGTCACCCAGTGATGAGCACAGTTATTCGGTAAAATTATGGTAAAGTGAGTGGCGTTCATCTGACCGGTCCATTTGCAATAGCACCCTCCCAATGCATATTGCATAGGACGAAATGCCCAAGCATCCAGCCCGAAATATACAACTATCTCATTAAAACTTAAAGTGGTTTTACAAGAGAGAAGTTAAAGGCCTGCAAGTCTTTGGATGCCAACAGTTTTGTTCTGTGTGGTCATGAGCAAGAAATAATCTTCCATGATTATCAGATTTAAAACTTTGTTGTGCTAAAAACGAGGTTCTGCCTAGCCAAAGACAAGGAAAGAAGACGGAGCTGTACAAGGCCTGGATAATCATCAACAATTGACAGCAAGTTCTGACAGCGAACTGCACTTGTATGGCAGGGTATGTGAACGTACATGTTTACATTTCATTCTCAGCATTCAGTGTCTGCAGTTTAATTCACCATATGTAACTGTTTTGCTGAAATCATTGCTGTAATCAAAAACGAGTAATGTGTGTGATTCAGCATAGCGTGAACTTGCCTGATACCTGATTACCTGCAGAGTCGAGCATTTTTAATTAGGTCCTCACTCCATTCAGCTTCCTTTTAGCCAAAGACATCTGCGATTGGCATTAAAAGCAGTGTGGTGTACAGTAAAATTTAAGTTTTCTATTTCTCGAATTTGGCATCCTACCGCACAACACGACATGTTTGCTATTGCAACCGGTCTTTTTTTTGCAACCGGGAACCCGTGTGACATCATGTGTGACGTAGCTTGATAATTTGTCTATAGCGGATGTGTTTAGACTGTGGGGGAAACCGGAGCACCCGGAAGAAACACGCATCAACACCGGGAGAACATGCAAACTCCACACAGAAACGCCAACTGATCCAGCCGGGACCTAAACCAGTGACCTTCTTGGTGCGAGGCAACAGTACTAACCACTTAGTCACCGTGCCACCGTTCTCAGAATATTATATTTAACACACACTTAATAAATCCAGAGAACATCTAAATAGTCTCCTAATTTTCCCCCATAGCTGTACACAGTGTGTGCATTAGTCTACACAGTTGCCTGGCAGTATGTGTTTCACATTCAGTCCTTTGTTATTTCACCTCTTGATTTTCTTCGTTCACCTTTTGTGTCTTTTCCAGGAGGGCTAGATGGATGGAAAGACAGATAGAAGGAGAGCATCCACAAGAGAGACATAGAGAGAGAGAGATATAAAGCTATCTTTCTCTCTCCATAATTAACCGGGTTTCGGTAACAAGCCTTTGGGCTTTACCGTTGCCATGGTGACCTCCCATCCACAAGTTTTTTCATCTGAGCCTCTGACAGTGTGTGTGTACTTTTACTCACTCCATCTCAGCCTATCGCACCCATTTGATTTGCACACATTCCCGCTTCTCTCCATATCTCTCTCTCATACACAAACACACACTTGAAGCCCCTTAGAGCACTTACTGCTTCCAGGCGCTTCGGTTTTGAGAGTTGGGTCTGAGATCAGGCAGCTTTACTAACATCACTTCATATTACCAGCAGGTCAGCATAAATAATATCACACACATATACACATATCCACACAGTTGGCCACCCTCCACAAAAGGCACAACACATGCAGTACTGCAATTATCAGTGCTCAGACAGCAGCAAAATCAACAACACTACATTCAGGGTGTTCGGTCTCAAGAGGCAGTGGAGATTTCTGTTAAATAACTAGATGGGAAAATAATCAGCAGTAGAAAATGAGTTATGAAGTGAAGTTTATTTATAAACTAATTTCGAGAGGATCACGTGCTTATGATTGCTTGCAGCCGGTCCTGCATTATTCAATTTCTGATTCACCAATCAGATGATTCCTAAGCCACTATAAATACCCTTAGTTTTATATAACAGCCATCTTCATTTTGAAGAATCCCCCCTTCCACCCCTACTCCTCCTCTTTTCCTACACTCTCAGAAATAAAGGTACGCGAGCTGTCACTGGGGTGGTACCTTTTCAAAAGGTCCATATTAATACCTAAAAAGTACAAAAGTGTTTCTCTTACAATTTGAAGGTACTAATATTCACATTTGAGGTACCAATATATATATATATATATATATATAATATATATTATATATATATATATATATATATATATATATTTATATATTATATATATATATATTATATATATATATATATTATATACATATATATATATACATATATAATATACTATATATATATCTATACATATATATATATATATATATATTATATCTATATATATATATATATATATTATATATATATTATATATATATATATATATATATATCTATATATATATATATGTCAATAAAAGTCAATTTTTCAAACTTCTCAATTTTAAAAGCTTTTGGAGGAAACAGTCCCATAATGCAATTCAAAGCAACTACAGAAAACATTCAATTAACAGATTTTTTTGTACAGTGTAGCAAATAGTACGGACCAATTTCACTCATTTGGAAATGAATTTACTGTTCTGTACTGTAAAATAAAATGTAAAATATTGCCACAACTTATTCAATATAATTATTATTAAATCTGATTCTGAATGCCTAAATGCCTTCAGATTTTCAACAATCAATTGTTTTGCAGATGCAAAATTCTCTGTGATATTCTTTTAATTTAAAAAAGAATTTATTTAGTTGTAAATTACAGATATGTCAACATTTTTCACCCTCTTGTGATTTTTTTTTCTTTTTATGATATTTTCTAAATGCTGTTTAACAGAGTTGGGGATTTTTCACAGTATTTCCTATAATATTTTTTCTTCTGGAGAAAGTCTTATTTGTTTTATTTCGGCTAAAATAAAAGTAATTTTAATTTTTTTTAAAACAATTTTAAGGTTAAAATCATTAGTCCTCTTAAGCAATATTGTTTTTGATTGTCTACAGAAAAAAAACAGTGTTATGGAATGACTTGCCCAATTACCCTAATTAACCTAGTTAAGCCTTTAAATGTCACTTTAAGCTGAATACTAGTATCTTGAAAATTATCTAGTATAATATTATGTACTGTCATCATGGCAAAGATAAAAGAAATCAGTTAATAGAAATGAATTATTAAAACTATTATGTTTACAAATGTGTTGAGCAAAAATCTGAAATTGGGGGGAAAATATTCAGGAGGGCTAATAATTTAGACTTTAACTGTATAGCAATTAAGACTTTTTCCACAAATTATGAATTACATTAAAGTGATAAGACACCATTTATGAATCAAACTGGTTAGTGTGTTGATTATCGCCACCCACCATTTAATTTCCACCTTCATTTGATGAGTTGACCAGTGCTAATTATAAATCCTGATTACAAATTAAGTCCCTATTCATTGTTCTACAGTAAAATACAATTGTACAGGTAAGATTTACATTGATTTTTATTACACAGATACTTCAAATAATTTACTCGATGGTCTGTACATCATTTTACAGGTTTACGGTAAAATCTTGATTCGTTTTGTCTGCATGATCTGTTATATCCTTCCCATCTACAATAGCCTGCAGTCCCAGACTCATTCACTTACTCTAATGCCTTTAATACTTATCCCAGTCTATGTGATCTAATTACAGTCTGGGTTCCCTATATTAACGTCATTTACGGCAGACTCAAAGGGGGCGGGTGGAGGAGAGGAGCAGGGGTGGGAGTTCAGTTGTCATGCAGAAACTGAAATCAGTGCAGTTGCTAATGAGGACATTTTATAAATGGCTTGGTGTATAAATGTCATACAGGATTATTAGTTCACCCCCGAAAAAACTTGAAATTCTGTTATTAATTACTCATCCTCATGTTGTTTCAATCCCCTGAGATCTCCCTTAGAAATTTAGAAATATTATTAAGATATTTTAGATGAACACCTGGAACTTTCTCATCCTCCATATAGACCTTGAGACGTTCAAAGACCAGAAAGGGAATCAAAAACATTGTCAAAACATTCAATGTGACTTTAGTGGTTCAACTGTAATCATACGAAGCTCCAAGAACAGTTTTGTGCACAAAAAAAAAAGGCTCCTTTGTTTACCTATGTTTTTCGCAACAAGTCAGGGTGTGTGTTTACTAACGCCAATATGGCAAGTGCTTTGCTGACTTTAAAGGCAAATACATAACATTAGCAGCAGTTCAAGAGTTCACACTTAGCTCATGATTCATCACATAGCTTGTTTGGCATGCTGTGCCAGGAGAGAGCCCTGAGCTCAAGGGATCCTCGGGCCCAGCGCTCCCCCTCAGGTCGATCTCAAATTCCCCCGCTGCTAAGGCCAAGGTGAACTTTCTGGGAGTAAGACATTAGAAAAAAGATTTAGGCTTATTTTATCTATAATATAGAGCATATTTGGACTGTGGGAGGAAACCGGGGAACCCGGGGGAAACCCACGCAGACACGGCGAGAACATGCAAACTCCGCACAGAAATATCAGATGGCCCAGCAAGGACCCGACGCCATTAGTATTCTTGCTGTGAGGCAACAGTGCTAGTCACTGGGCCACCGTGCCGCCCATTCTGGATAAAGGTGGAAGAAGGGGAGGAGGGGGGTTTCTTCCAGGTGAAGACAGTTGTAGAAAGGAATTGAGGATATATATAGTGACTTGGAATCCTTTAATTGGAAGATCATGATTAGCTAATGTGGGCCAGCTGGGTCAATCATGAGCACGTGCTCCTCTCGAAATTAGTTTAAAATTAAACTTCACTTAATGTGCACCCTGACCTATTGCACAATACAAAACAAAGGTAAATAAAGTAATTTTTGGTGTTTTTGGAGCTTCATATGGTTACAGTTGAACCACTGAAGCCACTTATGCCGAGTTCAAGCTGCATGACAGTTCGAATCGCTGTGGTTAAAACCCATTCTTACAAGAGTTCATATACACAATTCCAGTTTGGACTTAAAATCTACTTTTAGCGAAAGAAAATGCTAATTAGATCTGCAGAGCATTCATAACCCCTTTCTCTGTCACATTCTGTTGTTGTAGCCTTATGCTAATGTTTTTATTTCTCTTTCACATCACCCCTTCTCTCTTTGTCCCCTAATGATAAAGCAAAAACCAGACTTCACACAAGTATTCAGACCCTTAACTCAAGACTTAGTTGAGGAACCTTTTGGCAGCAATTACAGCTTTAAGTCTGCCATTGGACTGCCAGCAGACAGAAATCTTCAGGTTTCTCCAGAGATGTTTGATTGGGATCAAGTCCACGCTCTGTCTGGGCCACTCAGTCACATTCGTCCCCGAGCTATTTTTGTGCTGTTTTGTCTGGGTGCTTTTAGAAGCTGAACTTTCCTTCTTTACTTTTCTCTTTTTTCCCACCCAAGTGTTGCAGTGATCATTCTCCTTTCATTTCCACACTTGATCTCTGGAGCTCAACCAGCAAGACCATTAGGTTCGGTGTCATCTGTCTTACCAAGACCTTTTCCCAATTGTTCGGTTTGGGAGGGTGGCCAGATCTACGAAGAGTCCAGGTTGTTTCGAACTTCTTCCTCCTTCCTTAAATAATTTTTGAGGTTATTGGGCTCTTGGGAACCATCAGTGTGGCAGAGAATTGCTTTAACCTGCAGATCTATAGTTTGATGCAATCGTTTCTCTTGGCTTTTTTATCTCTCATATCCATTTCGGCTCTCAGAACGTATTTGAGATTCAGGTGTGTGTCTTTCTAACTCATGCCTGTGCCTGAAATCAGCCCTATACGGTATATAGGGAACTGTTTGAGGGCACAGCCAATTGTAATGTCTTGGCTTCCAAAACTATAAGCGAACAGTCACAAGTGTACTCAAATCTGTGATGCATCACAATAACAAGTCAACACTAACCTAGACTAAGTTACTCAAAATGAACGCTAAAGGGTCACGAAACACCAAAACACATTTTTTTGAGATGTTGACAGTCATATATGTGTCCCACGTTGCTAAAAAAACACTATTAAAACGCATATATTTCACTAAAAAAGTGAAAATGGTTGTTTTTGCTTTATTTTGAGCAAATTCTTCCAGTTTGAAAAGAAATTTCGAAGCTACGTCATGGCCGGGAGATCCTTGTGTAAATTCCAGCGTGGGGACTGGATGTCTGTACCAGCCAATACAACTTGACGTCTTTGAGTTTTCAGCAAAAATTCATGAGCAAGACTTGGTTTGAACCAATCAGCTTCACTATTATGCATGATATAGCTTCGAAGACTGTTTTTACCTGTCACAGTGTTCAGAAAGACGTCACGTTGTGTTGCCAACTGTAATTAAAACAAGTGGAAGAAGAATTGTTCGGAGACATGTGTCGTCAGTGTTGTGTTTATAAATTTGTCGCAACAGGTTGTTTACATTTTTCCTTGTGGATTACAGTGATCTGCTAACATGCGACAAAAATACGTTTTTAAAATAATCTGGATTTTCCGCTCGTCTCCCTTTAAAAAAAAAATGCGGTTCCAGTTGGTGTTGATTGTCCTGTCTCTACGGATTTGTTAAGTGTGTGATCAGTGTTTGTTATTTATGTTATTCGTTATAGAGAGGGGGAACTATGACGTCACCTTGTAGGCTAATCGGCTGCTAACATAAAACTGGTTCCCTCAATAAAATCCCCATAGGATTTTCCCATAGGCTTTTCGAAGATTGCAAATAATAAGCTCTGTGTTCAAACACAGTTCATGACACTTACACGTTTTGTCCAGCTGGATAATCCTCACACAAAAATACAACTTTTATCACTTTTGGATCTTAAATGCAAACGCAAGAACTGAAAAGCAAACATTAGGCTACAAACGAACTACAGAGCCCTCGAGGCGCTCGCCTGTGACGTCAGCACCACCCTGCTACGGACAACTTTTCTATCTTATTTTTTAGAAAATAATGTCCATAGACAGAGTTAATCTCTCTGTTTATTATATTATAATCCACGCTAATATTATAAACAAATAAATACACAAATACACATAGACCTACGTGCCTTTTGGATCATTTATACGAGGGAAATACATTTGTTTTGCTTTACGGTTGTTGTAAAAGTTTTAAAACTGTATGTATAAATGTGCCACATAGTATTATCATAAGACAATTTAAATAAGTGTATCGCTCGCTGCACACAGCCCGCTTACCTTTACAGACGACAGAAATGAGGCGTGGGGAGCAAGTCTATTAAATGCCTGCAAGTTCCATCATGGGCACTGAACAACATTCAAGATTTTTTTATGTCACGAAGTACAGCGAAATGCAGCCCATACAGTCACATATGCTATACATTTTAAGGAGGAGTGTAAATACTGCAGTTATGACAGAGTTAAATGTGTTCAGATGAAGAAAATATACAACAAAAATAACTTGATCACGTTAAAATGACAGTTAAAATGTATGTATTTTAACATATTTATTTACGTTTCCATTACTGAGAGCAGGAAAGAGACAGGCAGCACTGGTAAGCTGTATCCCCGTATTTTTAATGAAAATAATGATCAACAAATGAATCTGTCTTGACAGTCTTTACAAGTGAAGGCATTATCTACACACAATATGAATTCCCAATTAGAAAAATACTACAAACCATAATATACTATTTATGAAAATATTTAAATAACAGAGAAATCCAAATGCCCGAAACACAAGCAATCCCATTGAAAAAACACACTGACTTTGGGACGAGGGAACCAGAACTGGTAAAATGCTAACTCGCTTACGGGTTTTTGCATACAAATTGACATCATAGTTCCTCCACTCTATTCAGATGGCAAAGTTAGTTAGCATCGTCAGCAGTACTCTTTCCGTTTTGACTGAAAGATCTGCTCTAAATGCTGCTCTGCGAATGTAAACACCTTTTCGCCATATTTTGTGAAAGGATAGTCTTTACACAGCTGTTTGACGCTATTCTCTGCACCTACCGAGTCTCTGCATCTACCGAGAAGGGATTTTTCTCCCATATGGCATGCAGTATCAAAACTTCCATTAAAACAACACTCTTCCAGCAGTTCCTCGCATCCAATATCTCGTTTGTCACGAGGGGCATGCATGAAATGTTCCTGAATGAATGTGAAAGTGCCAAACTGCAGTTAAAGTCGACAAATTTAGAATGAAACTCATATGAAATTATATGAAAAGTGGAGAGCGCGGTGAAACTTAATCAACATTAATCGATCCATGTGCTATAACATGTAAAACGGGATCTTGAAAGGAGCATTCAAAAAGCTTAGTTATCCAAAAAGTTATTTTGGTTATATTATTTTCACTCAAAATCCTTTTTTCTATTGATTATAACTGTAATTTACTTCATTTGATATTATTATAGATATTATTTTATCGTTTTGAGTTCATACATATATATGACTTTCAAGATCTGTTTAGGTGTACTGCCACTTTAAGAGTGTATACTCCTTGCGCACGCATGGCTTTCTCAGTTCACTTCCTTCTGAGCTGAGAGAAGGTTGTCTCGTGGTTAACGGAGACATTCAACGGTAATATTATTGATGTTTGATGGTATATTTCGAATTTAATATGTTTGTCGCTTTGCTAAACATACTCTGTGATGAGGAATTATGAAACTGTGGTTCTAAATGATTGTGATTGAGATCGTTTGCATTTGTGAGTGAGATTAGCACGTATTAGCATGCTGTAATTACTCCTAGTTTGCCAACAGGTTGTTTAGTTAAGATAAAGCAATCTCAGAATGCATGTTTTCAACATATTTTCCATTTATGCAGGTATGTTTTTGTATTGTGTGTAATCTTTGTGATTTCATGTCATTAATATTCATTTTGTCCCATGTTAAGCGGATTAGTTTAATGTATGTTCTTTTAAGAAATCGCTCGCTCACACAGTTCACTTCCTTCTGAGCTGAGAGAAGGTTGTCTCGTGGTTAACGGAGACATTAAACGGTTGTTTAACAAAGATAAAACAATCACAGATTGCATGTTTTCAACATATTTCCATTTATGCAGAAAATAAAGACAGTGCCAATCGGTAAGAGGTTTGGAGTTCTTTATTGAGACACAACAACACAACGCAGAGCCGATTCCATTCGTGTGGGACCGTTACATAAACATCTTAATCATAGTATTGTCTTTTTCAGATTAAGGCAAATAATTCCATTACTGATGTCCATGTAAATGTAGTCACTGTCTATCTCCCCTGCCTCTGTTTTTGTGTTGCTGCTGTAAAAAATAGCTGTGGTGCATGTACTGAAACTCCCCTTTTCATGCAAACCCTTCCCTCTTTCGCCACTCGACACTCCCACCTAAACAAAGCTGGACTCACCCACTTTCCTGACAATTTTTCAAACTAGAGGTGTGAAAACACCCTGCTGAGACAGGGGGCTTTCATAACCCTTTAAGGTTGATGCCGAATAAATGAATGAATATAATTTAGCATTTATTTTGTAGGCAATTTTTTGTAGACTCCAGTCAAAGTGCTCAAAATAAACTGGATGTATCTGAGCTAGTCTCATAAAGCAAGCAGGATCTGAATACTTAGTCAAAGTCATCACCTTTGTTATGTCTCTTGTAATTTTCAGTGCAAAGTGCTTTGAAAGGAAAACAATTTATTGCATTTTAGCTCAAGGCTACATTACAACAAGACAAATGAAGATGAAGTAGGGTCTGAATACTTTATAAATTCACTCTATAAATACAGATTTAATGTTGAAATACTATTCTATCAAAACTGAAATAATATCCTGCATATCTTAAGAGATTAATTATTTTGTCTTGTCATAAAAAGACCCTATAAACTTAACTGCAAATACATTATGGCTCATAATACCTCAGTTTTATTAACAGATCTGTCAGCAAAAGACCAATGTTTGTAGACAAAAGAGACTACCTTTTCTGTTCTAGCTTCACAATTCTCCTGTACATGCAGGGAGGTCTATAAAAATAGCTTTCAGTGTCTGATGTGGACAAAATTGAATAGCCTGGACAAAGCTAAGACCTTTGAGGTGAACAACATCAAGCCAATATCTTTCACCCAGCATCAGATCTTGTGTTTGTTTGAATGAACAAAACAAAAATCTAATGGAAGTGTTATAAGTGTTATAGCACGAGTCTAAAACCAGCTCCACATGAACGTCCATGCTTCCGAAATCAAACAGGCATTCATATGTGTCTGGGTTTGCCATACTTTCAGTCACATAAACGCAGCATATAGTAGAGATTTATAGGCAGCATAGACTTCCATTTTAGGAAGGAAAATTGAGATCACTCACAGAAGCAGTGCGATTTCGCATTTTAGCAATCAAGATATTTTTTGGAAGGAAAATTGAGATCACTTGCAGATGTTGTTTATTTCTTATACTTGTTAGTAGAGATCTGCGTGGGACTGAATTTTTAATCCTGCTCCCGTCTGCTCCTGCCAGGTTTTATACCGCACCCAACCTCTCCCGCCGTATATTCAGCCTTTGTTCACCCGCTGCCGGACCCGCCCTGTTTCCGACCCGATCGTTCCCGCTAAATTTAGATATGGTTTACAAAATATCATGTTAAAATTAGGTATTACTAAAAGAGTCCGTTTTGTTTGCCCCACTGTGATTAGACATGAGTGCCGCGTGACATGCGGTGATGTTTGTGGCTGGTGAGGCTCTTTCAAAGTCAGATTTACAAATAAATCCACTCAATATATATGCTAACCACTGATTGTGTTTCATATATCATATCAGCATTATTTCTATGCACATAGCAGGTACACAGAGTCCAGACAGGTTATAATAAGTGACAGAGCACCACGGCGGATGCGTGTGCTCTCTCATTCACACACACACAGCACTACAGCTCTCTCTCTCTCTCGTGGGAGCGCTATATTGTTAGACCGCCTGCTTGTTAGACCTCTACTTGTTAGGGACTGAGCACCTATGGTGCGTAGGCCCTATTTGAATCGCTCCATTTCTTCTTCTTCTCTAGAATGAATCGCATTTTTGGGGATCTAAACATGCTCGAAAGCTCACAAAACTTTGTAAACACACCAGAAGTGTCGAAAATGTATGTTTGTTATAGGTTTCAGAAGTGGGTGTGGCAAAATGGCTTGACAGCGCTACCTATGCACTTTTGACGGTGTGGCCTTCTGACCTGTGTTTTCCGCACGCATACGAAAATTGGTACACACATCAAACATGCCAAAACCTACAAAAAAGTCTCTTTGAGTGAAATCTCAACCCAAAAGGTAGTCATATATTTTTAATATATTTTTGCCAGGCGTTGTATTTTAATGAACTCCTCCTAGGGATTTAATCAGATCAAGGGTATCTGATAAGACTATTTTCAGAATGAGCAATCAGGGTATTGTCATCTAAAGTCTTTGGCGATGTTAAATTGCGAAGATGTAGTGTTTTCACCGAAGGGCATGTCCATGGCGGCTTCTCAAACTTTGATTTTTCACCACGAAACAGGAAGTTGTTATAACCTGACATGCATCGTCTCAAAATTCACACGTTTGATAGCAGTCCTGACCTAAACACGTTTACATGCCAATATCCAGTTACAGTTATAGCACCACCTGCTGGCAACAGGAAATGACATGTATTACAACGTAACAAACTTTTCATAGAAATTTTATCAGCTCGAATACAAGTTTCGTAAGTATAATCCAAAGGTCTGCATGATGCTAAATTGTGAAGATCTAGAGTTTTTACAGAAGGGCGTGTTTGTGGTGGACTGACAAACTTCAGTGTTTCGCCAAGGAAGAGGAGGTACTTATAACTCAGCCACACAATGTCTGATCTGCCTGAAAATTCACAAGTTCGATGAGATTTCTCTCCTGAAGACACCTACATGCCAATAGACAGTCACAGCGCCACCTGCTGACAGAAGGAAGTTTGGAATAAATCTGTGATTTTCTCAGGTTTTTAATATATTAGCTTTAATTAATATTGTTCGCTGTTCTCTGTCATTCTAAGGCCACCTGGCAGCGGTGAGCCCAGGTGCGAGGTCCCTTTCATCGCTGCTTCCAGCTTTAACTGTATTTTTATGCTTCTTTTATAATTGAGTATATAAAGCCCTTTGAATTACCAATTACCGTTTATGAAATGTGCTATATACAATTGAAGTTAGAATTGTTAGCCCCGCTGACTATTTTTTCCCCCAATTTCTGTTTAATGGAAATTTAAAAAATTTATCAACACTTTTCTAAACGTAATAGTTTTAATAACTCATTTCTAATAACTGATTTCTTTTATGACATGATGACAGTAAATAATATTTGACTAGATATTTTTCAAGACACTTCTATACAGCTTAAAGTGACATTTTGTCACGGTTGCAGGTTTGTGCGCGTTCCGGAGTATCTGTTTTGTCACGTCGGTTTGTGTTGTTTGGTTGTCCACGTGTATTTGTTTGGTCACGTGTTATGACGGCACTCAGCTGTTTGATTTGATCACCAGCTGAGGTTCATTATTGTGCCTATATCTGGGCTACGTTTCTATGTTTCCTTGTCAGTTCGTTGTGTTTGCTTATGTGAGTCTGTATGTGCTCAGGACTAAGAGGAGTGACTGCTGAACTTCGTTTCGCCTATCTGTTCCTGCCCCAGTATCCCAGTGTCCTCGCCCTCCATTTGTAGCCATGTAGGCTTAATTTGACAGTGTCAAATAAACTTTCACTTGCATATTGGATTCTTCTCTGTACCCTTATTTACACGTGACACATTTAAAGGCTTAACATAAAGTTAACATTAAGTTAACAAAATTAGGCAAGCCATTGAATAATGACGCTTTGTTCTGTAGACCAGTGTTTCCCAACCCTGTTCCTGGAGGCACACCAACAGTACATATTTTGGATGTCTCCCTTTTCTGACCCATTAACTTCAGGAGTTGGAGTCTCTTCTGATGTTATGATAAGTTGATTCAGGTGTGTTTGATTAGGGAGAGGTTGAAAATGTGTACTGTTGGTGTGCCTCCAGGAACAGGGTTGGGAAACACTGCTGTAGACAATCAGAAAAAAAATATTGATTATGAGGTCTAATAATACTGACCTTAAAATGGGTTTAAAAAATTATTCTAGCCGAAATAAAACAAATAAGACTTTCTCCAGAAAAATATATAATATAGGAAATACTGTGAAAAATACCTTGTTTTGTTAAACATCTTTTAAGAAATATTTAAAAGAGAAAAAACTATTCACAGGAGGGCTAATAATTCTGACTTCAACAGTAAATAAATGTCTTGCTTTACTCTGGCTGGATGGTAAACCAGCATGCTCTGTTAATGTATGTATTGAGTGTTTGGTTTATTTCAGGAACTGGTGACCAACTGCAGAAAGGCTTAACCTCCCTTTTGTTGGTGGTGGCATGTTTTCCTCAACATGTGCTGTTTATCACCTTATCTTGAGTGTGTGTGTAGTGTGCTGTTTGTGCACACTACTGTGTTTTCCATGGATTTCTCTTTCCCAGGTCTTTCCATTCTTCTGTTAAGCCTCAGCCAGATTTTTCATTCCATTGTACTGCAGTTGACCGTTCAAAAATTAAGCCCTGTATAAAAGGTTATAAATTCTTCCATTGCCAATCAGATGTTTTTGTTGGCTTCTTCAGTAGAGCCATAAAATCTGCCAATGCACGCTTTCCATTTCTTTGCATGGATGCAAAACTGTGTCTTTGATGGAATAGGTGTTAAAGTCCTCACAAACAGAAAAGATTCTTGATACCACTAGACTTTCACATCTGTGGTTTGGTTCATTTGGTCTGGACCAAGGGCAACAAATAAAACATTGTAGCATTTTACTGCTGTTTTTGGGTCCTTTTTACACCACACTGATTGCTTTGGTTCGAACCATTTGAAAAGAAACAAAATGCAGTCATGTGACAAAATCCACATCACTCATTGGCCAGACGATATTTATGCATTTCCTAAACTGCTTTTCGATTGGTCAGAATTAACATGCGGGAAAATGCCAATGGAACTCCCACAAGTAAACAAACTGGTAGAAACAAAATGGAGCTTATTACTATAGAGGGACTACTGCACTGGCTGATTGTATCCCTGGTCATAGTATACTATATAGTTTGTATACATCACTTTAGACAAAATATATAATTTCGAGAATGAAGTGCAGCTGCGGCTGGAAAACAATGTTTTACAAGTCATTTCAGGAGGAAACGTGAATTCATTTAGCTAAACTGTGACCTGGTCATCTTCTGGAAATATTACCAATGATCCATCAGGTAATGCCCCCCATCTCTCTCTCTCTGTGTTTAGGATTGTTGGAAAAGCGCAGTCAACATATATTTATCCTCTTCACCCCATAAGATGGGACAGCGCATCGGACTACTGCAGCTGGATTAGTCCAAAAAAAGCGCAGTACTTCTTGTGGTTGGGTCTGTTTTAGTTCGGATCATGGTCTCACTACAAATGAACCGCTTCAGGGTTCGTTTGATGGCGTACCGAGACCACCTCTTCAAGGAGGTCTCGGTGCGCTTTTTTGGTCCTCTTTTGGTGCGCACTCGAGTACGATTGCTACATTCACACCTGCCCTAACGAACCGCACCAAGAGGGAAAGCTAACTCTAGTGTGATTCTACCAAACTAAATAAGGCAGGTGTGAAAACACTCTTACAGCGGGGGAAAGAAGTATTGAACACATCACCATTTTTCTAAGAAAACATATTTCTAAAGGTGTCGTTGACTTGAAATTTGCAACAACCAAAGAAATCCACATTTGCATTATAAACAAAACAAATTAGTTTACAAATGAAGTTCTGTGTAATAAAATGAAATGACACAGGGGAAAAAGTATTGAACACATGAAGAAAGGAAGGTGTAGGGAGGCAGTGAAAGCCCAGACAGCAGCTGAAATCTCTCAGTAGTTCAGCAATCCTCTGCCCTTCCTCAGTTTAAATGAATATCAGCTGCTTCAGTCCAACATCTACATTAGCATGAGGATGAAACCAGGGTGGACATTTCAGCAAGACAATGATCCAAAACACAGCCAAGGAAACTTTCAGAGAAAGAAAATCAAGCTGTATAATGTCCCAGCCAATCACCTAACTTGAATCCAATAGAAAATACAAAATAAAGATCAGACGAGACCCACAGAACCATCACGATTTTGACACTTTGTTGAAGTCTGAAAAACTCACACCTGGGCAATGCATGTGACTTCATTCTTCATATGAGAGGCGTCTTTAAACTGCCATCAACAAAAAAAAAACCTTCTATGTCAACATGTCTCCTTTAAAAAAATTTCCAAGAAAAAAAAAACATGACATGATCAATACTTATTTCCACAACTGTATATTTGAGCAAAAAAAAAATAAATAACAAGGCCTCAGCTAACAAGCTACCATGCATCTAATTTTGACCAGCCCCTTCCTGGACCTTCTCAAGTCTAGACGGCCCAATTCCCAGCCAGCACAAGGACGCAGTGCCTCGACTCTTCTTTTAGTTACTGCTCTTTATTCCCATTATGCAATAATGGCATACTGATTATGGCTTAATGGTAGCAAGATACTTTAATGAGGACATGTCTGGGTAGACACGAGTTTTCAGAGCTTTATTGATGGTTGCTGTCTTACAAAACCGTTTTATAAGGCATATTTCCCTTTATTAATAGAGAAATTATTATATATGTTGTGCGTAAAGCAGCATATCATTATCACATACTAAAATCCAAAAAGTCTATGTAAGATTTTAAAAATTCATATATTTATTTAAGTGATTTATATATTAAGTGATTTATATTATTTAAGTGATTTATATATTATATATAGCAATATGTTTACATGCATTTACATAAAGTTAAAGTCAGAATTATTAGCCCCCCTCTTTGAATTGCTTTTTCTTTTTAAATATTTTCCAAATGATGTTTAACAGAGCAAGGACATTTTCACAGTATGTCTGATAATATGTTTTCTTCTGGAGAAAGTCTTATTTGTTTTATTTATTCTAGAATAAAAGCAGTTTTTAATTAAAAAAAAAATTAAGGTCAAAATTATTAGCCCCTTTAAACTATATATTTTAGATAGTCTACAGAAGAAACCATCATTATACAGTAACTTGCCTAATTACCCTAACCTGCCTAGTTAACCTGATTAACCTAGTTAAGCCTTTAAATGTCACTTTAAGCTGTAAAGAAGTGTCTTGAAGAATATCTAGTCAAATATTATTTACTGTCATCATGGCAAAGATAAAATAAATCAGTTATTAGAAATGAGTTATTAAAACTATCATGTTTAGAAATGTGTTGAGAAAAATCTCTCCGTTTAAACAGAAATTGGGGAAAAAAATAATTCAAGGGGGCTAATAATTCTGACTTCAACTGTATATTTATACAAAAGTGGTTGCATAAATGTCTGGTTGGGAATCTGATTGTCTGACAGCAGTGCGATATTCTGTAATATCAGAACTCCTACAGCCTCCTCCAACCCAGGCTCATTCTGAAAACGTTCCGCTATATACACACCTGGAGAACGTGAAATTTGTCCCAGGAGCAACGTTTTTTTTTTTTTGCAGTTTTTGTTTTCACAAATCCACCAGATGCCGCTATCTCAAATTTCTCAAGATATATCCAGCTGCAGGCCCGCAGAACCACGCACGCTTCAGGCACACACAATCCAGCACACACGATCTAGACAAACCATATATGATAAATAACTAACTCCTATAGGAGCATTATCGCCACCTGATGAATTTCACAAATAGGGTTTCCCATTTCAGTCATTATATCATTATTATATCGTAACGATCATTTTAACATCTCTGCAGAACTCAAATGATGTAAATAAAAATAACTGGTTAAACACTTATGACTTTATTCACGTGTCCACATTCACAAAGAAAACACAATAGACCGTCTAATTGTAGGATTAAGTGTGATAATCTAATTCAGGATCTTAATATTATCATACTTGGTTAGGATCGCTTTGTTGTAAAATATAAAAAGCAAACAATAATGTGTCACATTAAAATAAATATTTAATTATTTAAACAATATATAATATAGTTTCTATATTATTTTATCTGATTATAAACTTATAAACTACTGTATTTTAAACTGTAGCAACTGTTAGTATTATATATATATATATATATATATATATATATATATATATATATATATAATTATTCTTTTTAATTAATTATCAACATTTGTTTTATCAACATTAGCATTCATTTGTTTGTAATGCTAAATTTGTTGCAACTATATTTACAACAAATTACCAGTATTTTATGTTTTGAAAACAATATATTGCTTACTATAAATTGCAATAGTATTTAATATGGGAAATCATTAATAAAAAAGTTTTTGGAAAATTAAGCAAATACACACTATTAAATCGGTTGAGTAAAATATTAATATAGTGTTATACATGTATGTAAAAGGATTTTTATTACACATAAAGATGTATTCTTGCCTATATTAACTTGCTATTACTTGCTTCATGATAAATGAATTCATTATATAAATTAAACCTGTCCAATTAAGACCATTCAGCAAGGCCAGCAAACGAGTATCTGCGATATCGATAATGACTGATCATCTATGATGACTAATAGAAAACTGTTCAATCTATTATATAGAAACAACGCTCCCCATCGCCCGTCTCGATCGCAATATTTGTGAAATAGTAAACACTATTGCTTATTGTGTATAATTTTTATTTACAATAAATATAAAATTTATATTGATGTCGATGTCAGAGAAGACGTTAATAACATTAATATCCTTCGTAACCATATATGGTTTGCCTAGATCGTGTGTGCTGGATTGTGTGTGCCTGAAACGTGTGTGGTTCTGCAGGCCTGCAGCTGTATATTATTGTGGAATTTCTCTAGCCAGTGCGAGTGCCTGCTCTACTTGCATAGACACCAGAAGCTGCTGTTGACTGACTAAACGATCGACTGACGCACCCCCTCCCATCCCTAGACCCAACCAATAGTGTTTTCAAAAGCACCGATTGACCCACCCACCCACTTCCCTGAACCCAACCAGTGTTCTAAAAAGCAAAAAAGAAAAGCCCTTGCCTGATTTTTACCACATTTTCCAATTTTACCACATTCTCACCTTGTTATTTACTTGTTCATTAAATTTTTTGGCTTTGGTTTCTTGTCTTACCTGCTTTCTGGAACCAATATTCGCTCTAACCCTGCATTCAACTGCGCTCCATGTCACAAGTCCACCAATGGACGTGGCGAGTCACTGGACAAACTAGTAACAGCGGAAAAGCCGTTCACATGGATAAGTGGACAGCTGGTAAGCGGGTAAAGGAACAGTATCATACCGCCCCGTATCGCTCGTTTTAAAGATAAAATGCAGCCATACGTACCTCTGGTACATCATTTGCGATCTCCAGAAATGTATATAAGGCTATGTTTTCAGACACCACGTTTTCAATACCACACAGACAATGCTTAACTCTTTGAAACTGCCCATTTCAGGCTTTGATCCTAATTGTGTCGTTTTGGTGACTGTCACTTTAAATTTAAATGAGATTATGCGCTTTTCAAGAGAGGGCGGAGCTACAATGCATGTGTGTCAGCATAGTGGCAGATTCAAAAACAAGACTAACGTCCTATGCTAATGAGGGAGAGATGGTCACTAATGGGCGGGGCTTTCCCACTTTGATGACACATACAAAGAGAGAATATCAATCAAAGTGTTTCTGCAGACTGTTTTTATCAATGTGATTATAAGACAAATAAAATAAATAATTTTTGAAGCTGCTTCTATTCGCAGCCACACAAGGGGGTGTTTAAGCCCCCTATAAAAGTGATTTTCGCATAATAGTCTGTTTGGTTTTACAGTGGTTGTAATTACATTGGGTTTTTTTGATAAACAAATACTTACATAGATTTAGGCTTTAGGAGTAATGATAATTTTAAAAAGGGTGCCTTGCAGTTGTGGTTGTCTCTTTACAAAGCCCAAGAGAGAGAACGTGGCTGCTGGCACTGCTCTGCTGATACTCTGCCAGCCCTTGTGTTCATTGTTCCCAGCCGCGCTCCACAAACGCTAGCAAAACTAAATAAATCAGCAATAATGTAGACGACAGAAATCCAACACATGCACATTAAATGCGGTTCTTTACATTAGCTCAGCAAATGAAGACACATGAATAAACATGCACACGGTGGGGAACTGAGGCTAAGATGATACCCTCGAAAAAGAGATTCATGGGACATATTACCACAACTTAAATAAATGCATTGTTGTGAGTAAAAAAAGAAAATCAGATTTACTCATTTAGATTATTTCAATTAGGTGGCTCAGTGGTTAGCACTGTCGTCTCACAGCAAGAAGGTTGCTAGTTCGAGGCCCAGCTGGGTCAGTTGGCATTTCTGTGTGGAGATTGCATGTTCTCCTCATATTGGCGTGGGTTTCCTCCGGGTGCTCCGATTTCCCCCACAGACATGCGCTATAGGTGAATTGAATAAACTAAATTGGCTGTTGTGTGTGTGTGTGTGTGTGTGTGTACGTGTTTTGTGACATATCAGGACACAAATCTGTATAATAACATAGGTATGACACAAGTATTACAAAAATGAGGTGAAATATGAGGACATTGGTGACGTCCTCTTTTCTCAAAAAGCTTATAAATCCCACAGGATGAGTTTAATCAAAGAGTAAAGCTGCACACAGTCTCCTGTGATGGTTGGGTTTAGGGTAAGGGTAGGGTGAGGGCAATACAATATATGGTTTGGACAGTATAAAATGAATGGAAACCTATGTAATGTCCCCGCTTTTCACAAAAACAAATGTGTGTGTGTGTGTGTGTGTGTGTGTGTGTGTGTGTGTGTGTGTGTGTGTGTGTGTGTGTGCGTGTGTGCGTTCCAATACTGGATTGCAACTGGAAGGGCATCTGCTATGTAAAACATACAGTATGCTGGAATAGTTGGTGGTTCATTCCACTGTGGTGACCCCTGATAAATAAGTAACTAACTCAAAGGGAAATGAATGATTATTTCAATTATAGGATTGTTTGCCAGAAGCATTTGGTTTTATACTTTACAGCAATAAATCATGAGCGTATATCAATCAACATAGCTGTGATTATAACATCAATCAACATAGCTGTGGGTATTATAAATCCATATCATATGATTACGGGTAAGTTTGATGTGATTTAAGATAAATAAATAAATTAGAAACAACCACTGTGTTTCTTTAAGAAGAAAAAAGTGAGACTACATGCATCTACATTCATTTTTCGGATCAGCCTCAATAGCTTTAATGTCCTCATTGAAAGTAAAATAATGGTAAAATGAAGTAAAATTATTGCTTTGAATTCAGCCTTCAGCCAATGATAATATGTTATAGGGGAGAGCGGGGTATAAAGTTTTTGGTTTTGGCCAAATAATGAACAGTATTGGGGTTAGACAAACCATTTGTTTTTTTACCAACAACACACAAGCCTCTTCTACAAATGAGCACTGGTTGTCTGATCGCCGGACCCATGGTTTCTGTGCAGTGTTGCCAAAAAGGCCAGGAGTATAAATGTTACTATTTACCCCACATGTGGGGCAAGTTGTAACAGTCAGAGGGTTAGTTGTAACACATGCTTAAAAAGGCAGATTACACACAATTAAATTAAATCCATTTTACTTTAAATAGCTAAATTTCCTATTTTACTTAACTCATTTTATTTTGTGTTCTACATAGTACAGTAAGTTTATTTACTTATTTATTTATTGGATAAATACATTTGGATTTATTTGCATTATTATCCACTATCATTCATTTTCTTGTCGGCTTTATTATCCACTATCATACAATGCATTTATTTGTAGTATTGGCAATAAAATATATTTTTGTCTATTAAAAAATATTTCCTATTAAAAGAGCATTTTATTTAAAAAGTGTTTAAAATTACACTCAAAATTCAACAATTGTTGTGTTCGTTTAATGGGTGTGGCTTAATTGTTAACAGTGTGTGGCTTCATTGTAACACCCCGTTATTCAACTAACCCCCGCTGTGTCATGTTATCCTCAAAACCCGACTGGCAGTCACTGTGTGTTTTTTACATCTTTCAAAATGGTTCCATCTTTTTGCCTAGAAGACGGGAATCACAACAATATAAGATTTTACATTCATACTTTCACAGATTTCTTTAAAATAAAAAAAATTTACTTCAATAAAAAATACTTTTATGCTGCAAAAATGGTTTCTCCTGTGTTTCTCATCCAAATTTCGCTGAACTTTTTCAATAATTGGCAGGAAGAGGTCTGCCGACACTGTGGTGAATACCTCAGAAGCATGCCATGGTTAAAACTGCGGTCACACTGGGCTTTTCCTCCCAGACTTCCATTCATACGCACACGAATGCGTTAGACCGGAAACGCAGGGTCATGCGTTAAGTTTCGCAGTTCGCTGCGGTGCAAAGTTCAAGTTTGGTGAACTCTGACCAGCGAAATCGCATCACTTGACTGCGTGAGACCAATCGAAGATCAAAACAGGACCTCTCTGGGCAGAAATTTAAAACATGGAGCAATCGCTCGCTTTTTTTAATGTCTAATCATCTTGTTTAATCCCGCCCCTTTTCGCAGCGCCGCACGACAGAATTTCGCACACAAAGCCCAGTGTGACCGCAGCTTAACCCTGAGCAAATACCTTAAAACTTTGTGTTACATTTAACCCTGCGTTACTTTGTGCCCTGTGTTCCCCTACATTTATTAAATGTAGATTGAGTTATTTTTAGCATGTGTTTTGCTAAATCTTAGCAGTAAGTTAATAGTACATATACGAAGGAGTACGTTTTGGGTATTTTAGATCACAATTCACACTATTATCAAATCATTAAGTAGGACTATTAGCTCGTAGTCCCGTGGACGTTTCTGGAGACCGCAAATTATGTAGCCGGAGGTACGTATGGCTGCATTTCATTTTTTAAGTGAACGCTGCGGGGCCGGCTGACCACCTACCTTCGTGTGGAGGGCTTTCCCGCCGCAACCAGTTTGTCCAGTTAACTCGTCCTGTGCGTCGGCGGACTTGAGACGCAGAGAGGAGCAGACCACGACGAGCGGGTTCGAGTCTGGGGAAGATCGGTTCCAGAAATCAGGTAAGACTAAAACAGAATCCAAGAAATAAAGCGAAGAGGCTCATAACAGGGTGAGAATGTGGTAAAATCCGAAAACGTATAAAAAAATAAATAAATAAATAAAAAAAAAAATCAGACGAAGGCTTTTCTTTTTCCGGACGGCTTTTGTAAATCGTTGGTTGGGTTTAGGGGGGGCGGGTCGATCAGTAAAATTGGTTTGGTTCGGGGAAGGAGGAGGGTGGGTCGGCCGGCCGGTCGCCCAGTCAATCATTCAGCCAGTCGGACAGACAGACGTTTGTTCGACAGCGGTCTCTGGTGGGTTCACGCGAGAACCGCGCAGGCGCGAACGGCACTCGCTGGAGACGTCCGAGAAGCCAAAAAGGCGCACACAGCGGCCTCTCGCGGATTCGCGAAAACCAAAAACTGCAAAAATACGTACCTCCTGGGACGTATTTTGCGGTTTCCAGAAACGTCCTCGGAACTACGTTTTCGGAATGAGCCTGGGTTGACTAAATATCTGCTTATTAATAGTTAGTAAGGTAGAAGTTGGGTTTGGGTTTTGGGTTGGGTTAGGGATGAAGAATAAAATACTTTATAGTTAATCATAGTCAATATCTTAATAAAAGGCAGGTAATTAGCCAGTAGTTAATAGCATGAATTGCGATGAACTAAAATGTTACATATTTTTTTAAATAGTAAACATTTTTAGAGTGATAGTTATTGTTTAAAAACATTCAAAGATTATCATAAAAATTGCTTGGTTTGATTACTTGATAATAATGCTAATATTTCCATACTTGAGAGATAATTCTATTTGTACCAGCAAAAGCTAAAAACAAGACCACACAGGCATGGCATTTTCCGGCGGGACCATCAGGGTCCACAAAGCCACACGACAGGCATATGTTCTTGGTGCACACTATCAGGGAGATGTCGGATTCTGACAGCATCCATTACAGAGAAGGCCATGTATGGCCACATTAGCCTTGTGTGATGTTGAACCGTGATTATGGTGATCTGTCTGTGTCTCAGAGAGTCCCCGTGGGAGTCACCCGTCTCAGCTCAGTCCAAACCCTCCTCATTGCACTGGGAGAATGCATCAAAACCAGACCCCAGGAGAGAGGGAGACTAGGACACGGTGCTTTTAGCATTTCAGAATGTACAGCAGCATAAATAAACTGCATTTTTACATTCTGAAGAAAATGTCACCGCTTTTTGCCATTGCTGAGGGGTTCTGAGTGTTTTAAGTGCATTGCTGTTTGGATCTAAGTGGTTGCTAAAGTCTTGCTTACATTCACAATTACGCTTTTATAATCTAACACTTCATAAGGGATTTATAATGCATATATAGTCATCACTTTAGATTCATTCATTAATTTCATTTTCTGATTAAGCCCAATTCCAATTCTACCCCTTAGCCCTACCCCTTACCCCTGCCCCTCGTTTTGTGCATTCCTGTAAAGGGGTAGGGGTGTCTCAATTCTCTTTAGCTTGAAGGCGTAGGGCTAAGGGGAAGGGGTAGATAGCCATTCAAATTAAGATTTTCAGGACCACACTGAAAACCAACGGGTAAGAAAATTTCCCAGAATACACCAGCCACAACGGCAGGATAGCTGCACCCGGAAGTAAGGAGATCCACAAATTACTATTTTTTGTCATTATTACGAATTTTTACAACAAACAAACATATGTCTTAATATAACGCGTTCATGTTTTACAGTCATGTATATATATATATCTATATATATATATATATATATATATATGTTAATGTGGGTGTGTTTGCATAGATGGAGTATATATGGATGTGCGTGTGTTAATGTGGGTGTGTTTGCATAGATGGAGTATATATGGATGTGCGTGTGTTAATGTGGGTGTGTATGCATGGATGGAGTATATATGGATGTGCGTGTGTTAATGTGGGTGTGTTTGCATAGATGGAGTATATATGTATGTGCGTGTGTTAATGTGGGTGTGTTTGCATGGATGGAGTATATATGTATGTGCGCGTGTGTCGTAGTGTTTGCATAAATGGAGTTTATATGTATGTGCGTGTGTGTGTGTGTGTATGCGTGTGTCAAGTTTATATGTATATACACAAGTTTCATATATGTTGTTTTGAACATCTAAAAGTATAGGTGTATATGCGAGTAATTTATAGGTGTATATGCACGTGTTTATGTGTGTGTTGATAAGCAAAGTTTGATTTAAATCCTACACGGCGCCTCATATATATATATATATACATATATATATATATATATATATATATATATATATATATATACATATATATATATATATATATATATATATATATATATATATATATATATATACATATACATATATATATATATATATATATATATATATATATATATATATATATATATATATATATATATATATGTATATGTATGTGTATGTATGTATATGTATGTATATATATATATATATATATATATATATATATATATATATATGTGTATATATATATATATGTATATATATGTATATATCTATATATATATATGTATATATCTATATCTATATATATATATGTATATATCTATATCTATATATATATATATATATATATATATATATATATATGTATATATATATATATATATATATATATATATATATATATATATATATATATGTGTATATATATATGTGTGTATGTGTATATATATATATGTGTGTATGTGTATATATATATATATATATGTGTGTATGTGTATATGTATATATATATATATATATATATATATATATATATATATATATATATATATATATATATATATATGTATATATGTGTATATATATGTATATATATATATGTATATATCTATATATATGTGTATATATATGTATATATATATATATATGTATATATATATATATATATATATATATATATATATATATATATATATATATATATATATATATATATATATATATATATATATATATATATATATATATATATATGTGTATATATATATATGTGTGTATGTGTATATATATATATGTGTGTATGTGTATATATATATGTGTGTATGTGTATATATATATGTGTGTGTGTGTGTGTGTGTGTGTGTGTGTGTGTATATATCTTTTTAAGAAATAATAAGCAAAAATTAAGTGAGTTTTTTCTTAAAACAAGCAAAATAATCTGCCAATAGTGTAAGCAAAATAATCTTATGTTGAAAGGAAAAACAAGATTATTTAGCTTAACCCCATTGGCAGATTATTTTGTTATTGTCTTATACTTAACTTTAAAACAGCATCACCATTACACGTTTGATAAAGCTTTAGTGGTCACTTGGAGTTATTGCTCAGATTTCAAAAGAAATTCAAAGGAAAATTGTGACTAATGTCAAATGCCAATAGTAAGTAGTCACGGTGCTGAACAGAGCTGCATGCACAGCACAAATAATTAATAACAAAGACATCATGTAGACACATACAGCACACTGCCATATGGAAATAAATGTGGAGGCCATAGAAGTCAGTGTTTACTTATTACAGTTCAATGACGATGGCTGCTGCTTAAAGGTGTGTGTGTGGATGCAATGCCAGAGCCAAGAGCAGTAGGAACATGACTTGAATAATTTTAGTTAAATCATTTTTTCCTGCAATTTCAGCATGTCAAGGACTACCATTTACTACATCTGTCAGTGTCTCTTCAGAGCACTACAGCAAGACTCTGAGAAATTAAGTTGAGATGCATTAGCTAGAAACACCGGTGAATGTTTGGCATTGCAGTTTCCTCTGTTTGCTTACTTGTCCATAAGGTTTGGAGGTCTGTAAGCCATGTCCTAATCCATAACCACATGAACCTACCTTTCAAAAAATATGATGCCTGCTTAGTTTTGAGATGTGCCAATGGAATATGTTTGGACATTCAAAGTGTACTTCTTATTGCAATTGTTTACTGAAGACAGTTCCCTAAAATGTGGACCATGGTTGGTACTGTACTTATTCGCTGGAGAAGGTATCTGCTCAACCAGTGTCCAGTTGATAATGGTGACAACAAAGAAGGTTTGGAGAACAGAATCAAGAGTGGTACTTTAAGACAATAGAGTTTTGATGGGAAGAAGGGGGGGGGGGGGGCTAGCACAGTTGCCTCAAAGCAAGAAGGTCACTGATTTGAGTCCCTATGTACAGCAGCTAGCTCTCTGCAACTCTCACATAGTCGCCCACTGAAGCTAAGCAGGGCTGCACCTGGGTGAGATACCACATGGGTTGCTGCCGGAAGTGGTGTTAGTGAGGCCAGCAGGGGGCGCTTAACCTGCGGCCTGTGTGGGTCCCAATACCCCGGTGTAGTGAAGGGGACTCTATACAGCTCAGTGAGAGCCGTCTTTTGGATCAGACATTACACCGAGGCCCTGACTCTCTGTGGTTTTTAAAAATCTCAGGATGTCCTTTGAAAAGAGTAGGGGTTTACCCTGGCATCCTGGCCAAATTTGCCCACTGGCTTCTGTCCATCATGGCCTCCCAACTATTCCCATGTCATATCACCCTGTCTCCTCTTCAATCAGCTGGTGTGCGGTCTGGTGTAATATTGCTACCGTCACGTCATCCAGGTGGATGCTGCACACTGGTGGTGGATGAGGAGATTCCCCCCCAATGTGTAAAGCACTTTGGGTGTCCAGAAAAGCGCTATATAAATTTAAGTAATTATTATTATTATTATTATTATTATTATTATGCCTGCATGGGTTTCCTCTGGGTGCTCTGGTTTCTCCTACATACATGTGACAGTTTTATTGGTTAAACTAAATTGGCCATAGGTAATCACAACATATGCCAGAGTAATAGGTGGTTCATTCTGCTGTGACGACTACTGATATCTGAGTGACTGAGTCTACTTATCAACAGGCTTTGTTAAGCATTTATGGGTCTTTGTGTTCTTGTGTAACGTTATCATCAGATGCCAAAGTTCAGTTCCAAAACTCAAGAGCGTAAGAACGGAGGACCCATGACAGAACCCTGATGTGTTCCTAATATTGAGGATGCATTGATGCAGACTTGAGCACAGTACTCACTCTAGAAGTCTCAGAAATCATTGCGGCTGATTATAGGAAGAGAGAGGTGCAGCATTTATACCTATTTATTATAAAAAGTTCAGAGATATCTTATTTATCTCAGGAGTTTCCCTAAATGTGATGGTGAAAGTAAACATTAACATGCAAATCTTAATAAAGCCACATTAAATGTGTTTATTTGCTGAAATTCATATTAAAATCTATTTGATTTGTTTATGCAAAGTATATTTGTAAGACTTTTGTGCATGTTATATATGAAGAGTTCAGATGCAAAACCCTCTAAATTCATCAGACCTCTTTTCTTGTAAAGGAGCATTTTCTTTCAGGCTCCTCTGCTTAGGTTCAGAAGTTTCATTTGATATGTAATATAGGGTTATTAGCTAGTAAATAAAATACCTTTTTTTCAAAAATGTCCCTTTAGACCAGGGGTGTCCAAACTCGGTCCTGGAGGGCCGGTGTCCCGCAGATTTTAGCTCCAACTTGCCTCAACACACCTGCACGAATGTTTCTAGAAAGCCTAGTAAGTGCTTGATTAGCTAGCCCAGGTGTGTCTGATTGGGGTTGGAACTAAACTTTGCAGGACACCGGCCCTCCAGGACCGAGCTTGGACATGCCTGCTTTAGACAATTCTTTGTTTTTTAACAAGGTAGATTTACTTTAGCGTCAAAACCAGCTAAATCCACTTGTGCTTTTTTTTGCAAAAACCTCTAAATCATCCTATTGGAACAAGACAGTGTGTTTAGTTGAAAATCATTAAAGATGCCATTAGAATTTTTTTTTACCTAACATAAAATGCATTACACAAACTATCTAAAATTAAAATAGATAAATCTGTCAAGTAAGTGGTGGTTCATTCCACTGTGATAAACCAGGAAAAAAAGCAGAAGGAAAATGAATGAATGAAACCTGTCAAGGAAGTGCATTAATCTGTAATATGGAGCTGTTAATTAATTAAAACTGAAATCAATTAAATCTTAACTATCTGTTTCATTTCTGATATTTAGGATTTAGATTTAATGTAAGTAGAACAATGTAAACATTGCAAACATTGTAAGCTAAGCTTGGTAGATTCAAATAATGTAGTGTAAAACATTATGAAACATCAATATCTGTGTATTGTCCATTAATATAAAAAGCTTATCAGACATATAGGTAATGAAGTAATATAAATAATGTATAGTTTTATACATTATATTTATCTTTTAAAGGACACCTATGGTGAAAAATGTGCTTTTCAAGCTGTTTGGACAGACATGTGCATGTATGGTGTATAGACCGTCAAATTGGGGTGAAATAAACACACCCAGTCCTTTTTTTTTTTCAATTTAGCAACATAAAAACAGTGGACCAATTGGAGCGGTGAACTTTGTGTGACTCATCGATGCAACTGCACAATAAATACTCATTGGTAAAGTTCTTACTGTAGTATTTCTCACAAACGCTATGTGAGATCAGCTTCCTTTATGTCTGTCTGTTGTCTGACGCAGCTGAGGGAGGAGATTAAGGCACGCAGAAAGGCACGTAGAAACGGTGGGTGGGGAGGACTAGCCTTAAAAGAGCAGTACACCAAAACAGCCACCCAGTGCAAAAATGTATAAATAGGACTTTAATAAAAGGTATAATAAAATATGTGATGGGTGTTTTGAGCTGAAACTTTACAGACACATTCTGGAGACGCAAAACACTTATATTAAATCTGAAAAAAGGGCTAACCTAGGTGCCCTTTAAAAAGTAGCTTAAATTAGCAAATAAAACACAAGGTATGCATACTGGGCAAAAAGGGAGATGCCTCTCAGTCAATTTTAGATGCTGTCATTCATTCATTCTCAAGGTCTTGGTCACTTTTTCGTGTCTTGTTTATCCTCATAGCATCCATGTGGGATAAAAGAATGGCATCTTAACTCAGTCTTTCTTGAAATGCAGTTGCCGTTAAATTTATAGTAAATCGGACTCAAAGTAGCGTCGCTGTGCAAACAAACGTTATGAGTGCATGCTACACTTCTGACTATAGTGTTTTTTCTTTTTCGTATAATGCACAGAGTTTTGAGGTAAGGGTCGTTTTCATTTGCTATTCACTGGCAGTCGGACAGGCTCATCCAGTTCAACAAACTCCATGTTTTAAAATCGAAACTTCAGTCTCCTCATTAAAGCCGCCGTATCATCGCAATGTTACATTGAAAACATATGATTCGATTCGCGCCTTCTGATTGGTTCTCGGGATATAGCGGCTTTTGCTATCAAAGGCAAGTGGTGTTTAGAGGCTTTTGCCAACAAACTGTTATTTCTGAATGCGCTGACGTTGCGATTTGGATGATTTGAAGCAAAAATATTTGTTGAACATGGACTACGTGCCTAAAGCATTCCTTCAATGTCATTATCCCATTTTTGGTGGAAGTGGTCTTTAGCGGCTTTAGCATCTGAACTCTTCTTCTGAGGTAACTTAGCAAGACTATCTCCACAATAATGCGAGTCCATTTTCTGCATTCCTGGAATTGAGAAACAGCCTAAGTTTGGATAGAACACGATCCTTTCTTTCTTGATGATATGTGAAGGTGAACCGGAAGTGTGTCATCCAAACATCCATCTCTCATGGTGCAGATCTTGTTCATGGACCAGAATAGCAGGAGAATACAGGACAAACTTAAAAATGGGTGCATCATGAAGGGAACTGTTTGATTTGTAACAATTTCCTTTTTTCAATGGCCTCCCTACCATGGAGTGGATTGACATATAGTAGTTTTGAGGCATTAAATGTGATGCTGTTGGCGTATAGCACCCTGGAGATTAAATTCCTCACCAGGCTCTGCAAGGGCATTCACCGTGAAAGAAAAATCAGAGGTGGAAACATTCACACGTGTACTGACCGGAGAGGAAACGATAAAGGATAGCACTGTAAAGGTTAATTTTCAGTGTTTCACTCGGTCTCACACACAGCAGTGTCCGCACAGCTTTCAAAATACACTCGACTGCAGATGCCCACGGATGGGCGAGTTTGACACCTGCGCTTTACCACCTGCCGGACTCCTGTCTGAACCGCAATTACCTTGCACATCGCACAAGACCCTCCTAATGATAAAAACGATGTTACTCAGTCAGCGAGAGGACAGTCATTAAATATGGAGAGGGCATACACAGGACACTACATGCAGTAGATGATGATGAAAGTCAGAATTCCCAGTAAACAGGGAACCGCTCCAAAGGAGAGTGTTCCACCACTAGATTACTTTGGAGGCCGAGTGTGAAACTCTGTTCGTGTACTCTGTTTGAGTACAGTGAACTCATTTTCATGTTCAAGAAACCAGTCTGAGTTGATTTGTGCTTTATAACAGTGCGTTATCCTGTGTTCATAAAGGGATGGACATGGTCAGGAACAATACTCAGGAAGACTGTAATGTTGACACGATGCTCAATTGGTACTAATGGGCCCAAAGTCTGCCAAAAAAATATTCCTCACACCATTACACCACCACCAGCACCAGACAAGGCAGGATGGATACATGCTTGCATGTTGTTGATGCCAAATTCTGACTCAACTATGCAAATGTCGCAGCAGAAATCGAGACTCATCAGACCAGGCATTGGAATGTTTCTCCAATCTTCTATTGTCAAATTTTGGTGAGCCTGTGTGAACTGTAGCCTCAGTTTCCTGTTCTTAGCTGACACGAGTGGCACCCGGCCTCAAGGTTGGGCGTGTTGTGCGTTCAGAGATGCTCTTTTGCATACCTTGGGGGTTGCAATGAGTGATTATATGAGTTACTGTTGCCTTTCTATCAGCTGGAACCAGTCTGGCCATTCTCCTATGACCTCTGGCATTTGCGCCACAGAACTGCCGCTCACTGGATATTTTCTCTTTTTAGGACCATTCTCTGTAACCCTAGAGATGGTTGTACATAAAAATCCCAGTAGATCAGCAGTTTCTGAAATACTCAGACCAGCCCGGCTGTCACCAACAACCATGCCACGTTCAAAGTCACTTAAATCAGCTTTCTGCCCCATTCTGATGCTCGGTTTGAACTGCAGCAGATTGTCTTGATCATGTCTACATGCCTAAATGCACTGAGTTGCTGCCATGTGATGATTAGAAATTTACATTAACGAGCAGTTGGACAGGTATACCTAATAAAGTGGCTGGTGAGTGTAAATTGATACAGCAAGTGTGAAGGAAGACGCTGCCACTTAATGTCTATTTCTGGCAACAGACTTACTTTAAGTTACACCTGTCATGGTTTCTCACTATATATAAATATGTAATAAAACAGGAAGCATTCCTGATTAAAAAATAATCACTGCTGGAATGCTCCTCGGTCGCTATAAATCAATATGTAAAGAATGTGGACTATGTATGTAATTTCTTGCTAAATCTGACCTAAAATAAACATTATTCATTCATTCATTCATTTTTTATCAGCTTAGTCCCTTATTTATTAGGAGTTACCACAGCGGAATGAACCCCCAACTATTCTAGCATATGTTTTACGTAGTTGATGCCCTTCCAGCTGCAACCCAGTACTGGGAAACACATACACAGTCTTGCATTCACACACTCATACACTACGGCCAATTTAGTTTATGCAAACTCCACACAGAAATGCTAACTGGTCCAGCTAGGACTCTAACCAGCAACCTTTTTGCTATGAGTCGACAGTGCTAACCAATGAGCCACCGTGCCAATCAACATCATTATTAATTCTTTGCCACTTGTTAAAGATCAGTTGTGCTACTGCATTTAGAATCATTTGTGAAACATTGCTTGCATGAGATCCAGAAAGAGCCAGAAAAGCATCGCAACTGCTAAAGTCAGCAGGTCATCAAATATTACTCCAAGTTTTCTGACCAAACCTCATGGGATATTTGTTGAGGAACCCAGCTGGATGGTGAAATTGTGAAATTGTTCTTACATCCACGCTGAGATGTCCTCCAGGCAGTCTGAGATCAGTGCAGGCTACCTTTGGGTCATCTGGTTGAAATGAAAAATAGAGCACCATATCACCAGCTCAGAGGTGGTAGGAGAAACCAAGTAAAGTATGAAGAAGAGCAGTGATCCACATACTAGTCTATGGTAATGAGGACATGGCAACAGCCGAGTCTGAATCCATTTGCTTGAGTTTATTAGCAGTTCAGCAGTTCCAAATCACATGTAAAACAGGTTGAAACCCAGACAGAGGGTCAATATTAACATTTAAGCAGACAAACAGGCAAAAAGGTGCAATCAGGCAATGGTAATTCGTGCAAAACTAGTCATGGTTGCTTTCAAAGCATTGCTACAAGAAGATTTGAAACCTTTAGGAATCTTTAACTTAGAATAAACGGTTTGCAAGGTCACGTGATTTCATTTAAAGCGGCTCTGTTATCAAATGTTATTTTGAAATAAAAAAATTCAGTGGTTCTCCATTACGGTGATCTGTGTTATATCATAAAATTCCAACACAATCTCACGGCAATTCGGAACTTTTTGATTTAGTGGCTAATTCGTACGAATTTGTACAATCTAATTCGTGCAATTTAGTACGATTTGCTCATCCCCCAATGACGGTTGGGTTTAGGGGTGGGGTTAGGTGCCACGCCTCCTTTTTTAAAATCGTACAATTTCGTACGACTGAACTCGAACGAATTAGACACTAAACTGACAAAACGTAAAATACTTACATTTTCTCGTGAGATCAGGCTGTAAAATTCACATGAATCGTGCGGGTTAAATCAAGCCATCCCCCTGGTGGCAAATCACTAAACAGATTTCATTGTTTTTACTTGATCTCAGATCAGTTTTACTGGTTTGTTCACATTTTAATGAGGCATTTGTAAAATGAAAAGGAATAATAATAGTTAATTGTCTTTTCTTGGCCTGCTTGGCAGAGCCCACCATGGAGCAAACAACATTAAAGCCTTAAAAATTTATAAAAGAATGCATATTATAAAGACACAGAAATTTTATGACATTTAATCATAAGCTAAGTGCATTTATGGTTCATACTTTCCATTACAAATTTGTAGTAGTTTTTATTTTATGCATGTTTTGTGTGAATTTTTGTTGCATTTACATGGTTTTGACTACCATGTGTCCATAAAATATGCTGTTTTGAACGATTCGAAGGAGTGAATCATTTTGTGAAGGTTTAAAAAGCTCTGTTTTTTTTACTTGATGCCGTACAAGGCGAGCTAACAAGCAAACTTATCGCACCGGAAAAGCCATCCAAAAGTTTTATCAAACCTTTCCAAGAGCTAAATTTTACCTTTCCTAATATTTTCTGTTTTTTAATATGGTGTTGAAATTCAATTTATTTACTTATGATTATTTTTTCTATGAGGGAATGACTAGGAGAATAAAATACTTCCACTGTATTGCTGTTACTTGAAAAACTCCCTACAATTCAATGTACAAATTTCAACACACATGCCTCTAAATCAGTATAAACAGCAACATTTTAAAATGTTATCAAGAAGCATGCCATTAGTAGAATTGAATCATTTTGCGAAGGTTTAAAAAGCTTTGTTTGATGCCATACAAGGTGAGCTACTGAGCAAACTGATCGCACTGGAAAAGCCATCCATACAAAGTCAGTGCAGTAGTGCAAAAAGGAACAGAAGTCGTTGACAGAGTCATACCCTATAGCATTTGTTTTACCCACAAAATGCAGTCTGACATATGCCAGGGCATGTTTTTGCACGTTTTTTCCAAATATTCATCCCTGGGCACCAGTGGTGTAGTCGGGGCTATACGCACGTATACTCAGTATGCCTACTTTTTTCCACTAGCTGTTTGGGTATTACGACTTCTGAGGATCAATAATTGCGTATACCCTTGGTATACTCACTTGTTTTGCTGATTAGACTTCCCCTTTACTTGTATACCAAATTTTTTTAACTCTCGTCCTAATTTGTTGCAATTCCCCGCCCCCTGACGACTACAGCAGCTGTGAGAAAATTTCGTGGGTTTTTCGGAGTTAACTGAATGATGTCTCGCTGAAACGTTCAGGTAAAATTATAAAACAGCATGGGCGGGTTGGGTGGGTAATAGTACAGCACCTTTTTTTTTAGGACTACACCACTGCTGGGCACGTATTCCCAATGAGTCAGTGTTGGTTTTATCAATGCTGAGATTTTGGTGTTGCACTTTATTTTGATCGTCCACTAACTGCAGATCAACCGATTCTTATTAGTCTACACTTCATGTGAGGGGTAGCTGATAAGCAGACAGGATTAATACTGCCAGATCTTCATTGCGGACTCATTTAAAGATGTAGTTGTTTTATCATTTTAATAAACAGTTTTTAAGATTATTTTTTAATGATATTATCTTTTTTATTTTAGTGCTGTACTGAATAATTGCCTACTGATTGTTGCCCGAGTGTCAGAATGGAAAATTATGGATCTTAGAGGTATTGTTTAAAACAAAGAAGGGTTTTCCAGGAGTTTTCCAGGAGACAGAACAAAACGGGAGATAGGTCTGAAATGCGGGAGTGTTGGCAAGTATGAGCCAACATGTAGTTGCAAAGTTCTTGGAAATATGTGCTACTGCCTATATTTTTGTGAAAACCAACTGATTAAAATAGCTTTATTTTCTGGATTTGAACATTCTTCAAAACATTTGGAATAATATTAAGGGAAGTTTCATAAACTAGTTTCGAGAGGAACACGTGATATGATCAACTTCAGCTGATCCTCATCACTAATCATTAGCTAGCCTATCGGAGCACTCCAAAACTACTATATATATTCTAGCTAAACTTCATTCCCTATCTCTGTTTTCGGAACCTCCCCTCTCAACCCCCCCATCCTTCCCTTATCCCTCCTCCTCTTTGATCGGGCAACACAGTGGCTCAGTGATTAGCACTGTTGCCTCGCAGCAAGAGGGCCACAGGTTCAAGGCCCATTCGAACCAGGTGGCACTTCCTGCGCGGAGTTTGCATGTTCTCCCTGTGTTTGCATGGGTTTTCTCCGGGTCCTCCGGTTTCCTCCCACAGTTCAAAAACATGTAAATAAGTGAATCAGTATACAGTCACAAGCACCCAAGCGTATACATGCCTAACCAACCAGTATCACCCATTAGCCAGAAGCAGGGGGACATTCGAGAAACACCTGATCTCGTGTCCCTCCTAATGCTCATTAACCAGGCGGGAACCTTGGGCTCATCTATCTCCGAGCTCAGGGTTCTCTCCCGGGACAGCATGCCAAACCTGCCATTATAGTTGAGCATTATCTAAGTGTGAACTCTTGAAAAGTACATAAAACAGCAAGAAAGGGCGACGCAGTGGCGCAGTATGTAGTGCTGTCGCCTCACAACAAGAAGGTTGCTGGTTCAAGCCTCGGCTGGGTCAGATGGCATTTTCTATGTGGAGTTTGCAAGTTCTCCCCATGTTCACGTGGGTTTCCTCCGGGTGCTTCGGTTTCCCCCACAAGTCGAAAGACATGCGCTATAGGTAAACTGGGTAAGCTAAAATTGTCCGTAGTGTATGTGTGTGAATGAGTGTGTATGAATGTTTCCCAATGATGGGCTGCAGCTGGAAGGGCATATGCTGGATAAGTTGGCGGTTCATCAGTAATAAAGGGACTAAGCCGAAAAGAAAACTAATGTATGAATGAAAACAGCAAGACATACAGTAATACACTGTTCTTCTGGTGTTTTTTTGTTGTTGTTTTTTGGTTGTTTTAATGACAATAAGCATATTGTGCCTGAAATGAAAATGTTAAAATGCTTAAAGCTGAGTTTTAAGGTAGAGAAAATATAATTTCATAAAACAGATCAAGTCAATGTGAAGACACTTTATAAAAATAAAAAAAAAACACTTATATTACAAACTCTCCAAGTTAAATGCGCACAAATGCATTTTCAGTTAAACCAAGGTTATGTTTCTCAAACTTTTCTAAAGCCGTATTTATAAAAAACATAAATTGCCTAGAAAGATCATACAGGTGACAAATATTTTGAAGAACATTCAGTATATAAGCAAAACTACATCCGTGAGTAGCTGACTTAGCCTTGACTTCAATATTAAATAAAGACAGGGAAGATAAAACAGCATTTCGTTCATTTTCTCCGGATTTAGGCGCATGTATCTTCTATTAAAGTATGACTCGGTTAACACAAAGGCATAATGAGATTTTTATAACAATGTTGGAAGTATTATCTGTCTATTTGCAAGCATCCACCAGTACTCGAAGCTCAATTAAACACCTCCTCCGGCTTTTTATCTGTTGCTCCCACCGTGTGTTTTTATGTGCATATTTTGAAGGGTTCTCATGAGGATTGCTGAGAGTAGATGTGCAAAGTAGCTGGTGTTAATTATTGAGGGACTAATCAAGCACACACACGCACACACACAGACTAAGAGTCAGCAGGAAATGAGGCATGGTGTGTTTTAGGGTCAAAATTCAACATGGAGAATAAAATACTTCCACTGTGTTGCTGTTACTTGAAAAATTCCCTACATTAGGTTATATGCACAGCTAGTGTTTTTCAGCCAATGATAAACCTGCGGTGAAAGGTTAATAATGTGACTACTTTAAATTTCACAAGGTTTCTTTTACAGCATTGATGTTGTAATGTAATTAAAATACAATCAGTTTTGATAGACTTAAGCATTCATTTAGTTGTTCAAGTGTAAAACGAGAGGAAAGACCATGTAAATGCAAGCACTGTCAGTAGCAGCAGGCAACTCCATTGAAAATACTGGGGTAAAAAGAAATTATTATAGGGGACCTACACTACCTGACAAAAGTCTTATCGTCGATTCCAGTTTTTTTCCAATTTGGAAAAGCATCAGAAGGTCGATTTTTCTGATTAATCACCTGTTGAACTTCATCCCAATCATCACAAATACTGCAGAAGACCTTTTGGACCCAAGATTCTCACAGAAATCAGTCAAGTTTGGTGAAGAAAAAACCATGGTTTGGGGTTACATTCAGTGTAGGGATGTGCGAGAGATCTGCAGAGTGGATGGCAACATCAACAGCCTGAGGTATCGAGACATTACAATTACATTACAAACCACAGGAGAGGGCAAATTCTTCAGCAGGATAGCGCTCCTTCTCATACTTCAGCTTCCACATCAAAGTTCCTGAAAGCAAAGAAGTTCAAGGTGTTCCAGGATTGGCCAGCCCAGTCACCAGACATGAACATTATTGAGCATGTCTGGGGTGAGAGAGGCATTGAAGATGAATCCAAAGTATCTTGATGATCTCTTTATTAATACGTCATTTGAGTCATGGCAGAGATGTATGGATGCAGTTGTCCAAGCTCATGGGAGTCATACAAATACTGACTGAGTAAATTAGCTGGCCAGTGTGTCATTTGCCTATAGGTGGTTTCAAATTCTATTTATATAATAACAACACATTATTTATAAAACTGTAATAACTTACAGTTTAAATGCACATCTGTAAATAAACCCTTCGTGGTAAAATAGCATGGTAAGCACTTTGACAAAATTGTAGGAAATATTTCCTTAATATTTCCTTAATAATAAATATTAACATTATGTAGACCACCGGACAAGCTAATCCAGCAAAAATTTGTGCTTAAAATGTCCCTTAAATCAGTGGCATAGCGGACAGGTGAAAACCAAAACAAAACTGCTGGCCAGTGGACAACTCTGATTTGCTGGTTAAGGACATAAGTAATAAAATGACAAATGGGTATTACGAGAGAGGTATAATAATATATATTATACTGGTTTAACTTGTTTTGAGCATTAAATTAAATTGGTAGTTTCATTGTAACGTAGTCTAGCCCAGAGTTTCCCAACCCTGTTCCTGAAGGCACGCCAACAGTACACATTTTCATTCTCTCTCTAATCAAACACACCTGAAACAACTCATCAGAACATTAGAAGAGACTCCAAAATCTGAAGTTAATGGTCAGATGAGGGAGACATCCAAAACATGAACTGTTGGTGTGCCTCCAGGAACAGGGTTGGGAAACACTGGTCTAGCCTATAGTGTAGTAATCTTGTTTAGGCAATCGTTTGGAGTTTTGCATTTCAAAGGTCAAATATTTATTGCTGAATTACAGTACAAGTTCGGTTTTCGATTGGCCTCGTGAAAAAGAGAACGATTTCGGATTCTTGACACATTTTACAGTTTAACAACGAAGACAACATCAACACTTATAATGCCAGGTCTAAAAGGAGGATTCTGCTGCAGAAGGTAGGGCAGTGGCTAATATTTATATAGACTGCCATGCCAAACACATTTTTGTTTGTTAGACAAAAGGCTACCATTATAATATAATATAATATAATATAATATAATATAATATAATATAATATAATATAATATAATATAATATAATATAATATAATATAATATAATATATACAATTTATTATTATTATTATTATTATTATAATTATTATTATTATTGTTATTATTATTGTTGTTATTATTATTAATATTATTATTATTAATATTATTATTATTATTATTATTATTATTATTATTATTATTATTATTATTATTATTATTATTATTATTGTTATTATTATTATTATTATTATTATTATTATTATTATTATTATTATATACACTACCGGGCAAAAGTTTGGGGTCAGTAGGATTTTTAAATGTTTTAAAATAACTTTCTCATGCTCACCAAAGCTGCATTTACTTAATCAAAAATACAGTACAAATTGTAAAATTGTGAAATGTTATTGCACTATAAAATAACTATTTAAAAGTAGTTGATCATTTAATTTAATCATTTATTCCAGTGATTTTAAAGACTTTTTTCAGCTTTATTACTTCGGTCTTCAGAGTCACACGATAATTCAGAAATCACTGTAATATTAAATATCATTGTTATTATTATTATTAATAGTAATAAAAGCAACAAGGAGTAATAATTTCATTTAAAACTTCATACAATAAGTAATGAATAAATATTTAATAAATAAGTATTTAATATTTTTTTTATATTTAATAAATTCCGCCTTGATGAACAGAATAATTTTAATAAATTTATTAAATAAAATTAATAATGAAAAATAAATAAACTGACCCCAAACTTTTAAGCGGTAGTGTAGATCAGTGGGTGAGTTTAATAAAATAATTTGAGTGTTGAATATAACAGGCGTTTGTTGATGGGTGGTGCTTTTGCTAAAACATCTTGGTCGGTCGCAAATCTTTTTAAATGCATTAAAGGGCAGCGCATATATTAGCCCTACCCTGGAGTTTGTTCAGCCTCCGCCTATGCCTACTGCACCTTTAATTTTTAAAAAAATGAGGCGAATAACTCAATAGGCTGCATGGCTACAGGCCAGTTATGAGTTTCTTTCTTCTGATGAACACACAAGACGACGAAAAACTATTGACTTCCATAGTAGGAAAAACAAATACTATAGAAGTCAATGGTTACGGGTTTTCAGCTTTCTTCAACACATCTTCTTTTGTGTTCAGAGGAAGAAACAAACAAGAAGGGGGAGTAAGTGATGACGGAATTTTCAGTTTGGGGTGAACTGTTCATTTAAGACAAGTAACTTCGTCCTCCCGTTTTGTTTGTTTGTGTGCTTTGCGACATTTTCCTGTCACACAGTCAAAGTGCAAATTGAATCAACCAAGCGGCGAACACAAGCAACAATGTTTATATGCACAGCCATTTGTGACCTTTACCCGATTGATTCACATGGTCTACTAGTAAAGGGCTTGGGTCTGTGTGTGTTTTATACGGTGCCATCAACCAATCAGCAGTGCAATGACATCATTTCCTACAGCTTCAGAGTGATTAATTACATGGCATTTACTGCTCAGATGAATGGCTCAAACAATCAAATCTGTACAGGAGTCTAAACGTATAGCTTTCTTTAGGTATTGCTTGGCAGACCGGCTTGACAGTACGCGTTATGATTGGTCATTAAACTGCCAATCATAAACATGCTATTTGAGACCAGACGTTTTCAGGATAACAATAGACCATTTTGAGGGATGTAAACAATAACAAAGGTCCTACTGTATTTCCTGTTTTACAATTTTAATTAGTTTCTATAGTTTCAGAGAATCCAAAAAGGTCCACACATTGATCAATAATGTTGTGAGAACTGTTTTAATGTCAAGTTATGATTGAAATGCAGTTAGGAAATAACTTAAAGAGCCCCTATTATGCAATAAAAAGGGTCATATTTTGGTTGTGGGAGTCTCCAACAACAGGCTGATATACATGGAAGGTCAAAAAACACTTTCATTTTCTTATAATATGCATTTATTTTTACCTAATTATCCCAGCGACTCCCATATGATTTGTTCAGTGACCCATTTGTTCCCAAATCCCTCCTTAGTGTGATCCTAATCTGCACTGACTGGTCCGATGAGCCAGTCTGTTGTGATTGGTCGACAGCGTTCCAACACGAGACAGAGAAATGCCCACTACAGCTTATTAACAATTTTGAAGTGGTCACAGTGTATGTGTGACCGTACCTGCCAACACTCTCATTTTTCCTAGGAGTCTCCCAGACCCATCTCCCACCACCCTCCCGTTTTGTTATTTCTCCCAGAAAACCCCAGTAATTTCAGCACTTTGGTAAAGTATGTGAAACCCTCAGGTCACCAACTTCGATTGCAGTGACCGCCCGAAACACGCTTCATAGTACAGTTACTAACACAGACCCGGCGCTACGAGGGGCAGGGGGAGGGGGCTGGGGTGGGTCAAAAGGGGGCAATGCCCCTCAGAATTTGTGCCCCTCAGTTTTCATAAAGGATGAGTTCACTCAAAACTGACAATTCTTTCTGTCATTAATTACTAACACTCCCGTCATTCCAACCATCAGAACACACATTTAGATATTTCATAATATGAAAACATTTAATTATGAAAATTGTGACATTAAAGCAGAGATCTGGTCCCACGTCAGGTCAGGTGCGCCCGTATATAGCCTTTAAAACGCGCACGCGGTGGCGCACTCTAAACTAACACGGGAGAAAACTGGGCTAGTGGATGACATGAAGGCGAGCACCCTAATTCATTTCATGTTTTGGTTAACTAATTCTTTAAATACAACTCTCTTAAGCTCTAAAGGGAAAAAGCACAAAAGAAATTTGCCGTTAAATTAATTTTAGCAGAGACGCAACTATCAGTCATTTTCACATTCGTTTTTCAGTCAGGGATAATTGTTAGAGTAGCCTATTAAAAATGTTTAGTTGGACACTGCATAGTCCCACAGTAGTTTACACTATAATTAATATTATAATTTGTTATATTCATTATTATTAATAGCTATAAAATTGACAAAATGGAGAACCTTTTAAATGTTTCCTTTCATTTTCAAATCACCAAGCGCACTTTTGTGTAAAGAAACATGCCATTATGCAGCAGCAGTCTCAAGTTAGGACACTTAAAAATGCTTTTTGAGTTTAAAGACGATCGGCCTCCGAAGTCAAGATTACAGCGTTATAAGTGAAATAGGTCTATAGTCACCTTCTCACATGCGCTGCAGGTAGGCTGAATGATAATCTTTAAAAAATAAGCAATATAGGCTATACTGCTATTTGCTCATACAAAATTAAACACTAGAAAATATAATGTAGGCCTATTTTAACGGCTAAAGCGTCTCGATTTTATTTTGACTTGTAAGCTCATGGCCCTAAAAATGAAAATGTAACCAGAAAACAAGTTACTATAATAGGCTAAATAAACAAATAAAATGACAGGTAGGCCTAGTAGCTTAATTAATAGACAAGTTTATGAAAAAAAAAACACTTATGATAGCCATGAATCACTATTTTTACCTTTTAAAATAATAATAAAAGTTATATAGCCTATTGAGTTGCATGTTATTCATGCCAAAATTTAACCATTTTCACTGTAATAACTGAATTTCTCTCTTTTCTTTTTTTGAGGTATAGACAGACTCTCTGTTTTGCTACACTAATGCCTTAAAATGTACCCAAGTAACACATTTAGCTACTATTTTTTTTAATGACATTAGATTGTAATATTTAACTTTTTCCTAACACTGATATTGGTTGGGTAATGAAGCCTAATGACTCGGTTATGCTGATTTCACTATATTTGTTTACCGTTTATATGAATAGTGGGTTAGCTTGCATGTGTGGGCATAGTTTGACGTTTTTACCTAAAAATTGAAACGTTTCTATTATTTGAAATAAAAAGGAAAGAAATTAGTATAAAATATAATTTAAACCACTCATTTGCTGCTGAAGCCATGATCCGTCTGCGTTTACGTAAACAGTATTGTTGCATTACCTTCCTACCTGTGGAAGTCTCGTTAGCAAGCTCTGGGCTGGTTTACACTTGCTAATGAGCAGTGTGTGTGTGGAGCGGGAGAGACAGTAAAAGAACTTGACAGTTGCTGTGCCTCGATCACTCAGGCTTCCTCTGTCACTTCCTCTTAGCATAGATGTTCAATCAACAGATCCAAGAACCAACCCACAAATCAATGATGTGCCATTTTACTTCTAGAACCTGCAACTCATTTGGAAATGCCATTATTTTAGATGAAAGAAGTGTAATGAAACCTTGCCAGGAGCTAAATGTTATCTCTGTGCTTTCCATTTATTTTCTGTTTTCTAATAAGGTGTTGAAATTATGCCTGATATATGTGGAAATGACTAGGAACTATAAATGGCAGTAAACGGTCAAACTACTTGCTCTACAAACAACTGGGTTCCAATATATTAGGTACACCTTACTATTATCGGGTTGGACCCACTTTTGTCTTCGGAACTGCCTTAATCCTCTGTGGCATAGAATCAACAAGCTACTGGAAATATTCCTCCGAGATTTTGCTCCATATTGACATAACAGCATCACGTAGTTGCTGCAGATTTGTCAGCTGCACATCCATGATGCGAATCTCCAGTTCCAACACAACCCAAATGTGCTCTATTGGAATGAGTTCTGGTGACTGTGGAGGCCATTTGAGTACAGTGAACTCACCGTCATGTTCAAGAAACAAGTCTGAGATGATTCACGCTTTATGACATGGGGTGTTATTCTGCTGGAAGTAGCCATCAGAAGAGGTGCACATTGTGGTCATAAAGGGATGGACATGGTCAGCAACAATACTCAGGTAGGCTGTTGTGTTGACATGATGCCCAATTGGTACTAATGGGCTCAAAGTGTGCCAAGAAAATATCCCTCACATCATTACACCACCACCACCACCCTGAACTGCTGATTGGCAGGATGGATCCATGCTGTCATGGTGTTGACACCAAATTCTGACCCTACTATCCGAATGTGGCAGCAGAAATCGAGACTCATCAGACCAGGCAGCGTTTTCCCAATCTTCTATTGTCTAATTTTGGTGAGCCTGTGTGAATTGTAGCCTCAGTTTCCTGTTCTTAGCTGACAGGAGTGGCACCCGGTGTGGTCTTCTGCTGCTGTAGCCCATCTGCCTCAAGGTTGGACGTGTTGAAGATACTCTTCATTCTTCTGCATACCTCACTTTTAACGAGTGGTTATTTACTGTTGGATTTCTATCAGCTCAAACCAGTCTGGCCATTCTCCTCTGGCATCATCAAGTCATTTGTGCCCACAGAACTGCCGCTCACTGGATATTTTATAAGACCATTCTTTGTAAACCCTAGAGATGGTTGTGCATGAAAATCCCAGTAGATTAGCAGTTTCTGAAATACTCAGACCCGCCCATCTGGCACCAACAACCATGCCACGTTCAAAGTCACTTAAATCACCTTTCTTCTCTATTCTGATGCTCGGTTTGAACTGCAGCAGATCGTCTTGACCATGTATGCCTAAATACATTAAGTTGATGTCATGTGATTGGCTGATTAGAAATTACCATTAACAGTTGGACCTAATAATAATAAGGTGGTCGTTAGAATTAGAATTATAGCCCTCCTGAATTATTAGTCTTTACATGTCACTTTAAGCTGAATACTAGTATCTTGAAATAACTGGTAAAATATTATGTACTGTACTCATTATGTACTCATCATGGCAAAGATAAAAGAAATCAGTTATTGGAAATGAGTTATTAAAACTATTATTGTTTAGAAATGTGTTAAAAAAAATCTTTGTTGAATAGAAATTGGGGGAAACATACAGGGGGGTGGGGGGCTAATACTAGACTTCCACTGTGTATGAAAAGATATATAAGGTTTTCTTGTCTTTTGAGAGCAACAGTGGCAGTGTGCCGATTTTTGTTTGTAAATTTTTTATTTTTTTTTTAACTGTAAAATTCATTAATTAGGCTGTTCTTCTTGTCCTCAAACCTTTGTTTTCATTCCTGATTAAATATAGCACTAGCCTGACGGAAGTCTATTCCAGCGTCCTCATCTGAAAGTGCAGAAAAAGACATGGACAGACGATCATAGGGTGCAAATAATCTCAAAATCAGCATCTGATCTGATGTAAAATTCTTAGATTAATTCTGAATAGTGCACTACTAGACATGTGTCTTTCTAGATCTCTCTCCCTCTCTCTCTCTCTCAGTGGGAGTGTGCAATAATTAGGTAGTCAGACTGTGTTTACAGATGCAAAAGCACTCTAATTTATTCCAACAGTTAGCGGTAATTCCCCACTTAAATTTATAGCTGCCTCCGCCACCAGGAGAGAGTCAAGAAAGCAATGAAAAATAGAAAGGCAGAAGGAAAGAGGGATGGAGACGAGGGAAGCCGACAGTACTATGTTATTGACCAAGAGTTGTAAAAACACCCACAGCTTGCACACTCCCAAGATTCTGTCTTTTTTTTCCCCATCAGTTATCGATCTCCTGCACTCTACCTCAAGCTGCAAATTGGTCAAAAATATGACCTTCTCAATCAGAATAAGGCTGCTGAAAATTGACCTTTTCCCTGAGACCAAGCTAAAGTTCTGCCGTAAGTATAGGGGATTGCATGGTGTCTTTTTATTTGAGGTTTTTTGTTCATGCTAAGGAAAGCACTTGACTTTTATGACATCTTCAGGCTTTCTTTGCATGTATATCCTTGATCGTTTGGGGAAACTCTGAAGGATTTAAATGTGCTTTTCTGTATACAGACCGACATACACTTCACTCGTAGTACTGAAGAATTTGAGTTACTAAGTGAAAAGTTATTTAAAGGTCCCATGAAATTAAAATAACGTTGTTTTAGATGTTAGCATCGGTATTGTTAGCTTTAGGATATCTATAAGCTAGTACACACCAAAACAGTGACAAAATTCACATTTAGAAGATATAAATACTGATATAAACATGTAAAGCTTGTAGTTTGTCACTTCCACCCAAATGGACCAATGGTTTAATTCACGTCAGATCATACTTCAGTTTCTCATCACAACATAACCAATCAAATGCTCTCTAGTATCTGACATGCCCCGCCCCCTTGAAGACACTTCTCATATGATTTTCATTTGATGTGCTTGAGCTCGAGCCCTCTCACTTGCAAAGCGGTGATTAAACAAAACACTATTGGCTGCTTTTTTTTAAAGGGGAGGAGCTACTATATGTCCCACCCTCTCATCATGCTTTGATTGAGATTACATCAAACATCGAATAAAAATGCATAATTTCAAAGCACTTCACAAGACCTTTAAGAGTTTAATGGTAACACTTTATAATTACTACACACCATGAATCATTTACTAAGCATTAGCATCTAGTGAATTCATTCAATCATCTTTTAAGCGTTAACTCTACATTAATAAGCGTTAGTAAGCAGTTTATAACTGCAGCTACAAATGCTGTACTCTTGACTTACAACCACATATAAAATGTGGTTAATGCTTAAAGATTGTACTTTTTATACATTGTTAATGATTTATTTTTCATTACTAAATTAAGTATTGCGTTATTTACAAACCATTAGTATTTAAGAGTAGTTGGAGGTTTTTAAGATCATTCAAAATGAGTAAGTAAATGATTAATATACTATTGAAATCAACGTTTATATATCTTATTATTCAGGCTTATAGTAATAGTTAATTTGTGTGTTAATAAATGTTTAATTTAAAGTGAGGACCTTTCATGCTTTATAAATGCCTTATAAATGACAATTAAAGGCTCACTGTAAAAAATAAATCTGTAAAATTTAACGTAAAAAAAACGGCAGCTGTGGTTGCCCATACTTTACCGTTAAAAATGCGGTACAAACCGTAGAAGTAATTTCTCATTTTTACGGTAAACTACCGTATTTTATTAACTTATAGAGGTAATGTGTCTGTATTTTAATTTACTAACTTCTACACCCCTTTTGTTACACAGTTAGACGCATTAACTCAGCCATACTCAGGTGGTGATGAGAAAGTTACATAATGAACAAATGCTCATCACTAACAACTTTTCCCACAAGTAGAACAGTGTATCAGTGTATAGAAGCTGCTCATTGTCAGTCACACAGCTACTAAACACCAGTTTGGTAACACACATAAAATTAAAGTCATGAAATAAACATTGTTTATCAACATTAGATGTACCATAAATCTCTAAATGTATATAACTGATTAGAAAACAACTAAAATAATCCATATGTCAACAAAAAGCATAAAAAGTGATGTGCCATACAGGGAATTCTGGGAAAGAATTTTTACAGTTTTTTTTACTGTTGAAATCACGGCCATTCTTTGTTTCAAATGAACAATAATCTTTGCAATCTTACCTAAAAAGTAAAATTGCTGTAAAGTTTAAACACTGCTGAATAACAGGAGTGTCAAAATACAACATAAAATCTGATAAAACAACAACATAATAATTTAACAATATAATAGGATGCAATGCTTAAACTGTACAGTAATTTTATTTTAGATAAGGTTGCAGAGATTTATTTTTCATTTGATACGGTTTCATTTCTGTATCTTCAAATAAATAAGGATGAATGATGTATGTTCTTTTTTCCTGTTTAGAATTTAACTGACCCTATATTTGTCATTTATAAAGCATGAATAGTCCTCACTTTAGATTAGGTCACAGAACTGGATGAAGTTGAGTTAATAAACATTTATTAACACACAAATAAACTATTACTATAAGCCTGAATAATAAGATATATAAACGTTAATTTCAATAGTTTATTAATCATTTACTAACTCATTTTGAATGATCTTAAAAACCTCCAACTACTCTTAAATACAAATGGTTTGTAAATAATGCAATACTTAATTTAGTAATGAAAAGTAAATCATTAACAAAGTATGAAAGTACAATTATTAAGCACATTATAAATGTGGTTGTAAGTCAAGAATAGAATATTTAGATCAGCAGTTATGAACTGCTTGCTAACGTCTATTAATGTAGAGTTAATGCTTAACAGATAATGAATTCACTATTTGCTAATGCTTAATAAATGGTTAATATTGTGTAGTTATTATAAAGCGTTACCAGTTTGGTAAGAGCTATTTTAAGGGATGGTTAACACTAAACTGAAAATTCTGTTATCATTCCCAGCAGACACAGGAGGTCAACATGACGTCAGATTGACGTTGTACCCCAAGGTCCTGGGATGGTGCAGTTTGTTTGGAAACGAAAATCAGGTTGAAGAACCCAACGTCCAACCTAAAATTCAACGTCTAATGATGATACAGCTTGACGTTGTGTTGTCGTCACCAATATGACGTCTATCAGACGCTGGATTTTGGTTATCATACCTGACGGATAAATGTCAGTATTTGCAGCTCATGAGGAAACTATTTAAGTTTTGTCAGTTTAGTGGCTAATTTTAAGAATTTGCACATGTTCTTTCGTACGATTTTAAAAAGGAGGCATGGCACCAAACCCCCCTAAACCCAACCATCATTGGGGGATGAGCAAATCGTACTGAATTGTATGAATGAGACTGTATTAATTCATACGAACTAGTCACTAAATCAAAAAGTTACGAATTGCTGTGAGATAGCGTTGGTATTTGATGTTAGTATGATGCTGGTTTAAGATGTTGGCTAGACGTTGGATTTGGGTCACTTTCCAAAACAACCTAAAATCAACCAAAAATCAATGTCTAATGATGTTACAGCTTGATGTTGTGCGGACGTCACCAATATGATGTCTATCAGACGTTGGATTTTGGTTGCCATATCTGACGAATAAATGTCAGTATTTGGAGCCTGATCTCTCGACGAAACATAACTATTTTACGCTTTGTCAGTCTAGTAGCTAATTATTATGAATTTGTACGTGTTCAGTTGTACAAAAATATACCATTTTAAAAAGGAGGCGTGGCACCAAACCCCACCCCTAAACTCAACTGTCATTGGAGGATGAGCAAATCATACTAAATTTTATGAATGAGATCGCATGAATTATCCACTCAATCAAAAAGTTACGAATTGGTGTGAGATGGCGTTGGTATTTGACGTTAGTATAACCATGGTTTAAGATGTTGGCTTGACGTTGGATATTGGTCACTTTCCAACACAACCTAAAAATCAACCAAATATCAACATCATTTGACGGCGTTATTGAGTGTCAAAATAACGTCGTCTTTAGATGCTGGCTAGACACCAGACGTCATTACCTAAATTTATTCATTTTCCTTCGGCTTAGTCCATTATTGATCAGGGGTCACCACAACGGAATGAATCGCCAACTATTGCAGCATATGTTTTACACAGCGGATGCCCTTCCAGCTGCAACCCAGTACACACCCATACACGCACGCACGCACGCACGCACGCACGCACGCACGCACACACACACAAGTATTTGGTCTGTGGGGGAAACCGGAGCACCAGGAGGAAACCCATGCCAACACGGGAAGAACATGCAAACTCCACACAGAAATGTCTACTGGCCCAGCAGGGACTCAAACCAGTGACCTTCCTGCTGTGAACCACTGAGTCACCATGTCACCATTTGTTGTATATCCTCTAATTTACGTTTACAAAATTGTGAGCGATCTCCTATTCTTTTTCTCCTTTTCACACTTCTCTGTCAATTTACCTAAACAATTAGCCTGAACTTTAGCCATACTTCAGTTTATGTTAGCTTTTAGGTCACTCATAAAGCCATACCTAACTGTACGTCGATATTTATAGACATAATATTCCAACACACTGCCCATGCCTTAGGCTAACATTCTCAAAACATTATGTAGATATGGCCAATATTAGCATGCAACTGAAGAGTGTCACAATTATTAGCCCTCCTGTCAATTTGTTTTTCATTTTTAAACATTTCCCAAACGATGCTTTACAGAGCAAGGAATTTTCACAGTATTTCCTATTTTATTTTTTCTTCTGGAGAAAGTCTTATTTGTTTTATTTTGGCTAGAATAAAAGCAGTCTTTAATCTTTTAAAAACATTTTAAGGTCAATATTATTAACCCCCTTAAGCAATATTTGTTTTCCATTGTCTACAGAACAAACCACTGTTACACAATGACTTGCCTAATTACCCTAATTTGCCTATAAACCTAGTTAAGACTTTGAATGTCACTTTAAGCTGTATAGAAGTGTCTGAAAAATATCTAGTCAAATATTATTTACTGTCATCATGGCAAAGATGACCAAAAATGAGTTATCAAAACTATTATGTTTAGAAATGAGTTGAAAAAAATCTCTCTGTTAAACAGAAATTGGGGGAAATATACAGGGGCTAATAATTCTGACTTCAACTGTATATGCACTCTAAAAGCAAAGCAGAACAAAGGACTCACTTCTAGAGGTAGACATGAAACAACAGATATAGCCCTTGGGCAACAGAAGACACAAGGGTCTATCGACATGATGTTGTTAATCAATCTGACCTCTAGATAATCCATTATGCTCTTAGCACACATATAAGCTAACGTCTGTGGTCAGACTGCAGTCGATAATCACAGATGCAAACACTAGTTTTTCAATTTAGCAGTATTTACTGCTACAGAAAGTATTCGATTTGGGTTGTGATGTACAGCTGAACATGGTGAGTGTTGGTTGGTGTTAGTGGTGTTTTAGGGTGCTTTCACACCTGTAGATCGATTGTTTTGTTCTTAAAGAGGGATTGAAATTGTTACAATGTTGCGTTTAGTTCTTGGTGCGGTTCGCTTTCACACAGCAGTTTCTAAACAGACCAAAACAGTTAAAACCAGTCACGTGCGAGAAAACTCTCCTCACATTGGTCAGAGTTTCAGTCCCACGGATTCTGCTCAGCTGTGATTTGTCGTTATTTTAATTTAAAGAGTTCACACTTAGCTGATGATTGATTATAAAGCTTGCTTGGCATGCTGTCGCAGGAGAGAGCCCGGAGCTCATAAGATCCTCGAGCCCGGGGCTCCCTCACGTTTGTAAGGTGTGAGGGGAGTTTGAGAACAGGTACAGTAGATCTCCAGAACTCCCCTGCTGTAGTAGCTAATGAACAGATTACTCTTAAAAGATAACTACTTACTAGGAGCATGTCTATGGTGCCGATTTGGATTGGTCAATTAACTTAAGCTGCATGTTTTTGGACGGTGTGAGGAAACCGGGGAACCTGGGAGAAACCCACGTGAGCACAGGGGGAACGTGTAAACTCCGCACAGAAACGTCGGCTGGCTTGGTATGGACTATAACCAGGGACGTTCTTGCTATGAGGCAACAGTGCCAACCATCTAGGAAAGGAAGAGGAGTAGGGGTGGAAGGGGGGATTCTTCCAAACGAAGATGGCTGTTATATGGAACTTAGGGTATTTATAGTGGCTTAGGAATCATCTGATTGGTGAATCATAAATTGAATAATGCAGAACCGGCTGCAAGCAATCATAAGCACGTGATCCTCTCGAAGTTAGTTTATAAATAAACTTCACTTGTGATGATGAACAATATGATATTATAAGCGAATAGGTGCACTTTAATTTTGATACCCACAGACTAGGCATGGGCCGATAACCGTTTCAAGGTATACCGCGGTTTCGAAATGTCTAGGTTTTAAAATAGTCAATGTTTTCTGCAATACTGTACCTAAGATATGTAGACGGTTTTTTATTTACATTTTTTATTTGTTTTGTTTTTTAGAACAACAGTATCTCCAGCAGAAAATATATCTAAAGATGTCATTTTAAATTGCAAAAAAATCTGTTTTTGAAACAAAAGACAACAACAGGAGTCAATAATTCATTTAGCTTGAGATGTTTACTCTTGCAAAATATTTTAAATGTTTTTCAAAATAAAATATATTGTTCAAAAGGGTAAAACGTTTTTGTTTTTAACCCAGACATTTAAAAAGACTATTTTAGAGCAGTAATCATAATACTGTGATACCGTTAAACAGTGATATTTTTTTCCAAGGTTATCATACCGTCAGAATCTCATACAGACATCGGCCACAAGTTTTGTAAAAATCTATCTACTGAATTAATCAATTTATTAAAAAAAACGTTGGCCAGAAATCTGCATTATAGACTTAAATTATAGAGAGAAATAACAGATGAAGCAAGACTGCAGTCAAATCATGAAGCAGGTCAATGTTTTTATTTTTTACTGATGTCAGTGCAGTAATGAACAAAACAATAGGTCTACACTAAAAAAAAAAGATTTATAATGAACAATTTATATTTGTTGAATTTAAACTCTAATTAATTTAAATTCTAATTTATTTGTTTAAATTCAGCGCAAATATAGTGTTCACGACTTAACTTTAAAAAAAATTTAGTAAATCCAAGGAACCATCAATGAATAATTTTTTTTAGAGCGCAATTGCGGGATTCACACCCAACGAACCGCGCAAACGAGACCGGTTTCAAAACGTCTAGGTGTGAAAGCACCCTTAAACTAAGGGTTTGACGTTTAGGGAACATTTACGACACACTTTTTAACTATAAATTAAACATGTTGGATGTGTTTTACGTGTTCATTTGTACAAAAAAAAATAAAAAATGCATTTAGGTGTCTTGATAATGCACATTTTAGAATATACAGTCTGAATTATTAGCCCTCCTGTTCATTTTTTCCCCATTTTCTGTTTAACAGAAAGAAGATTTTTCCAACACATTTCTAAACATTCATTCATTTATTTTCCTTTTGGCTCAGTCCACATTTATTAGGTTTACCACAGCGTAATGAACCGCCAACTATTCCAGCATATGTTTTATGCAGCAGATGCCCTTCCAATACTGGGAAACACCAATACACTCTTACATTCACACACTTACTCATACACTAAGGACAATTTAGCTTACTCAATTCACCTATAGGGCATGTGTTTGGACTGTGGGGAGGAAACCCACGCCAACATGGGGACAACATGCAAACTCCACACAGAAAAGCCAACTGGCCCAGCCGGGACTCGAAATAGTGACCGTCTTGCTGTAAGGCGACAGTGATTACCACTGAGCCACCGTTTCCGTCCTACAACAATTATATAAATGACTAATAAAAAAAACTATGTGATTCACATAGCCTTCTGATGTGAGTTATAAATCTTTGCACCAAGGTTGACCTCTGATGCACCACATGCACGCATAAAGTCACACACGTCATGCAGTCGTCAACCAGTCACATTTATAACTCTTGCAGCAGCGCTCACAGGTCTGTGAAGGCCACTGAAGTATGCTTTACTTAAAATCATGTCAAACAACACAGTGACAGGAAATTTCTTCTTACTAGCAATGAAATAACATATTTAAAACTATAAAAACAGGTTTAAAAACAAGCATCAGAAAGTGAAGTAGATTTTATTTATTTTGATAACTGATATTTACTCACAGAATTACCGTAAACATAAACAATACCAAGGAAAATATAAGTTGTAGCTTTAATGTATACAAAGTTGACTACTATTATTGATTGATGTCCCAACACAAAAAAAAAAAACATTACTGTGTTGTTTCAACTCATTTTAAATAAGCAGCAATAGACATTTTTGGGTGAATTCTCATTATTATAATTATTTTATTAGTGTAAAAAATGTAGTGATTATTCTAAAGTGTACATCATTTTTTTTTCAATGGGAAAAGTGTAATCCCAGCAGGCACAGGACGTCAACATGACGTCAGATTGACATTATATTGGGTTGACATCAGAAAGCTACATCAGGTCAATGTCAGTGTCCAACGTAGGACAGACATTGCATTTTGGTCACTTTCCAACACGATGTAAAATCAACCAAATATCAACGTCTTATCATGTTACAGCTTGACATTGTGTGGACATTACAAATATGACGTCTATTTGACCTTGGATCTAGGTTGCTATACCTGACGAATAAGTGTCAGTATTTGACGTCATTCTGATGTTGGTTTAAAGATGTTGGCTCGACGTGTCGTCACTTTCCAACACAACCTAAAATCAACCAAATATTAACGTTATTTCACATCGTTATTGGACATCAAAATAACATTGTCCTTAGATGCTGGTGACCTAAATCTAACGTCTTATGATCTGTCTGCTGGGATATTACAAAAATGTCAATTTAATTCACCTGTATTACTGCATGAAATGGTTCTATATTGCCTGTTTCCACTGAGTGGTGTGATACTGTACGGTTTGTTAATGTCCATTTATGTCCATTTCCACTGTCAAAAGGTACCAAAAAGTGAACCATATCGTACCTTTTTGGGTACACTATCGAAAGGGTACCTAGCACAACAAAAGGGTACCAAAAATTCGAGCTAGATGTGCAGCTGAACGCAATTGGTTAACAAAGAACCATCACTAGCCATGCAAGCCAGAAGAATGAAAACAAAGGAAGCGCCATTTTTAAATACACAACCGAGACATTACATCGTAATAATATATACATGTAATAACAAGCCATGGTCAACACAAGCTCCAACAAACCTTGTCGACTTGTCGAGGTTTGTTTGACAAACCTTGTCAAACTCTGTCGTGTCCTGTTGTTGTTTACGAGTCCATCTAAGCGCGAGTGGTTTCACTTCCTCCAGAGCGCTCTCGATCGCTCGCCGCACATCTATATTTAAAATAGAATAACTTCTTGAGCTGATATAATAACGTGCGCGTGATTATTGAAGTGCTTTTGACATCCTTTCAGAAACAGACAAACACAAGAAAAAAACAGAAAAAACCAGCCATGCAAGCCAGAAGAATGAAAACAAAGGAAGCGCCATTTTTAAATACACAACCGAGACATTACATGGTAATAATATATACATATAATAATGAGCCATGGTCGACACAAGCTCCAACAAACCTTGTCGACTAGTCGAGGTTTGTTTGAAAAACCTTGTCAAACTCTGTCGTGTCCTGTTGTTGTTTACGAGTCCATCTAAGCGCGAGTGGTTTCACTTCCTCCAGAGCGCTCTCGAACGCTCGCCGCGCATCTATATTTAAAATAAAATAACTTCTTGAGCTGATATAATAACGTGCGTGTGATTATTGAAGTGCTTTTGACATCCTTTCAGAAACAGACAAACACAAGATAAAACAAAGGAGCAAATGAATCTTTCAGCAACCTAAAACAGGAACAAACTGCCATGTTTAACTATTATCATCACGTTCTGGACTATTGTGAATTCAGAAAGACGGGATTACCTTCTGGGATTACCTTCTAACAAAAGGTTAACGTTACACATGCTGGTGAGGAATAAAGATGGCAGGTGTTTCTGCTGACTGTATATGTTTCGTATCGTTTATGAACCCAAATAAGGCCTAAATGTATGTTTTGGGTATTTTTGTTTTTGTAATTGGTAACATTTCAGAGACTGTAAGTGTCTGTATGTGTTCATATACAGCTGAAGTCAGAATTATGAGCCGCCTGAATTATTAGCCCCACTGTTTATTTTTTTCCCCAATTTTGGTTTAACAGTGAGAAGATTTTTCCAACACATTTCTAATCGTAATAGTTTTAATAACTCATTTCTAATAACTGATTTATTTGATCTTTGCCATGATGACAGTACATAATATTTTACCAGATATTTTTCAAGACACTTCTATACAGCTTAGTGACATTTAAAGGCTTATCTAGGTTAATTAGGTTAAGTAGGCAGGTTAGGGTAATTAGGCAAGTCATTGTATAACGATGGTTTGTTCTGTAGACTATCGAGAAAAAAAATATCTTAAAGGGGCTAATAATTTTGACCTTAATGGTGTTTAAAAATTAAAAACTGCTTTTATTCTAGCCAAAATAAAACAAACAAGACTTTCTCCAGAAGAAAAAATATTATCAGACATACTGTGAAAATTTCCTTGCTCTGTTAAACATCATTTGGGAAATATTTAAAAAGAATAAAATATTCAAACGGGGACTAAAAATTCTGACTTCAACTGTATGTTTTATTTTTTATTTTATTTTATATAAATCGCAGAAGTTATTTCTCATTATCCTTAATCTGCAGCTATAATCAACCCATGTTTATAGAACGGTTAGTTATATTAACATTTATAAGTAGGCCTCAGTGATATAGGCAATGTATTTTGGTGCATTTAAACAAAACAGATTTATTAAACAGATACATTTATTAAAATAATATTTTAGTCACCAAACATATTTAGAAAATGGAAAGATAATGTAAAAATATTGCAAAAAAAAAAAAAATTCTCTTGATTTTTCTCCTTTTCAATTTGTATTTAATATTTTTCTATAACATATACATTTGGCTGTACCAGTTTTTGGACCGTTATCTTAAATCATTTTGTTAGATAAGCTCCATATTTGGCTTCAGTACTGACTAATCTAATGTATATACACAAATATAATATAATACAAATATATAAATTTAAATGAGAGATTTGTGAGGGGTGTACTTATATAAGCGGAGCACTGTATAAAGCATCCGTTTTTGTATTGATTAAATCATTGAACAAAAGCTTTATGAAAGTGTGAGTATGCAAATGCATAACGGACAATGTTATATATCATAATTCTGTCATTATTAGCACCCTAATTTGGAGTTTCTATCATCATCATCATCATATCTTGTAGTGTTTTGGGGCCATAGTATTGTGTTGTTGTCATTTATTGCATGCATGATAATAGCTGTATATCATAATAAGAGCAGAAACATAACTTTGGGGAACAGCTTTGTTGACAGTGCATTGTATTAGAAAGATAAACTTGAAAGGGAAAATATGCATTTCACAGTAGATCTCCATATTTAATGACAAGGAGCATGCTCCAAAACACACATAGGACACAACGAACGCGGTTCACTGCTCCTCGACTGTAATAAACTTCATAATCTCTTTGTCCTTGGCACTTTTTCTGTGTGTTTGGAGTACACTTTCAGCATTTGGTGAGCAATTTTAGCTGCGACTTCTAAGCAAACTTTAGTTTTCGTCATAAACCTGGATCTATGAGTCAGGATTTGAAACCGAAAATGCTAAATTGGGTTGCTCAAAAGTTGTGTAACATTAAAGTTTTACTGTTGAGTTGTGAGTGAAGGAAGGAAGGAGAGTAAGGGTTGACATGGTGCTGGTTTTATGAAAGATGTTAATAAGTCTATGAAAGGCAGCCAGATAAAGCATGGAATCAGACTGAATTTGTTTTAATAGAGAAATAAACTGGATTGATTTATGTGTTAGAAAATATTCCATCAAGAAAACCTGAGTAAAGTTGGATGTTTGCAAATGTATATAACGCAACACAGACCATTAGGGAAAATGTGCCTTGGGATGCATTTCTGAGAACTGAGGAATACACTTAGCGGCCACTTTATTAGGTACATGTGTTTACTTGCTTGTTAATGCAAATTTCTAATCAGCCAATCACATGGCAGCAACTCAATGCATTTAGGCATGTAGACATGGTCAAGACGATCTCAAACCGAGCATCAGAATGTGGAAGAAAGGTGATTTAAGTGACTTTGAACGTGGCATGGTTGTTGGTGCCTGAGTATTTCAGAAACTGCTGATCTACTAGGATTTTCACGCACAACCATCTCTAGAGCTTATATTTATATTTTGTCATATTCATACAAATTCAACTGAGTTTAGTAGTTTGAAAATGTACAAGTTTTATAGGAAAAAAAACACCCCTAAACCAAACCGTCATTGATGGATGAGCAAATTGTACTAAAATGTACAAATGAGATCCTACGAATTGGCGTCAGATCAAATCAGCTACAAACTGAATAGAAAACAACGTTTAGAACAAATATCCTGACAGCCAATGATGAACAAATAGAGTCAAAACAAAACTGAAAGTCACAAAACACTGCTAATAAAACACAATCTCACAGCAATTCGTAACTTTTTGATTTGGTGGCTAATAAGGTATATGCTAGTGTTTTTCAGCCCATGATAAGCTCCCAGTGAAAGCTAAAATGCGACTTTTCAATTTCATAAGGTTTTTTTTATGCTGCGTTCACACCTGGGGCCTCATGTACAAACGCTGCGTACGCCAGATTTCACGCTCACGTTTGGATTTACTAACGATGAAATTAACGTGAGAATATGCGTTGGTCCGCGCCAACATCATGTCTGGCGTACGTGCATTTCTTGTGTGTTCGTTTTTTTCCATTGGCGACTCCTAGAGGCAATTATGTTAAATTGCACACTACAAAGTATCTTTGAGCCGTAAAATGCCAGCTGTATGGGACGGGATCATCCGCATGTCTAGCAGGTATATAAGGTTTCCATACCAGCCAAACAGTAAAGCGCAATTTGCAGCGATTGCCGGTTTTGTATTTGGAGCGATTGACTGCAAGCACATTGCTATAAAGACACCATCTGAAGACGAATTTGCAAACGTGAATCGAAAACATTTCCACTCAATAAATGTGCAAATAATATGTGATGCTCAAATGCGCTTAACAAATATTGTAGCAAGGTGACCTTGGTCAAACCATGATTAATTCATGGTTTGACCATGGGGTGGGGTTTGATAATGGGGTGGAGTTTGGTGCCACGCCTCCTTTTTAAAAATCGCACATTTTCATACAACTGAATTAGACACTAAACTGACAAATAGTTACGTTTCTTCATGAGATCAGGCTGATGTACAGTTTTGCACGACAAGGAAAAATTGTAAGTGATGTGGTACAACTCCCTTGGCCAAACTCAACACCATCGCAATTTCCCAAGGACTCCAAGGCGTTTCTTCAAATTCACTGCAGAGGAAATGCAGAACAGCTTAACCTCTATAGACAGAGCGGCTTGCCAGGCAAACAGAGAGACCGTCAGTAAACAGCAAACAGTAGGAGAGATTAGTCGATCCCGCACATACACACTGCCCTGAGAGCCTCATTAAGATGAGTGTAGTTTGCACTCGCAACCCCGACACAACAGTACAGACCCCGACCGACTCGATCAGTTTTATTATTCCCTTTGTCAGTCTCATACTTCTGGGGGCTGTTTTCCCTATAATAACTCCCCTCTTCTATATTTCACGTTGTATTTCTCTCGGCTATCGCTGATAATTCTCACCATCAGTTGTATAAATAGCAGCATTATATCGTGATTAGCGTAATTATGAGCTTCTGATTAGTTAAAAGTGTTCAAGTCCTTGTGCAAATCAGGATTATGCCTTGTAAACTGCAGATTATTGAGCGCTATGACTGACTGCCATAGACTAACATCCTTGACATCCATTGTTTTATCATTAATATTATATATTATATACTTTTAAGTAGAAAAATATTAAATTAATAATTAATTCTCAGAATAGCACCCTTTGAAATGTACGTTTAATGTAAATACTGTATATAAGGGGTGAGACAAAATATCGATATGCCGATATATCGTGATGTGAGTGCTGTGAGGCTTCATACAGGAAC
>NC_079439.1:68489905-68572405 GCF_903798145.1 Danio aesculapii
AGTTTTTAACAGGAGATGATGCTCTAGGCTAGCTTTTATGAGCAGACGGCGCTCTATAATAGTTTTAGCAGCAGACGGTGCTCTAGGGCTAGCTATTACTAGCAGATGGCGCTCTAGGGCTAGCTTTTAAGAGCAGATGGCACTCTAGGGCTGGTTTTTAATCAGCAGATGCCACTCTAGGCTAGATTTTAACAGCAGATGTCGCTCTAGGGCTAGCTTTTAACAGCAGACGGCACTCTAGGCTAGCTTTTATCAGCAGATAGTGCTCTAGGCTAGTTTTTAACCACAAATTGCCTAGAGCATCATATGCTGTTAAAAACTAGCCTTTTATCTGCTGATAAAAGCTAGCCCAGAGTGCCGTCTGCTGTTAACAAATAGCCTAGAGCATCGTATGCTAACAGCAGAGGCGGGCTAAGACAAGCTTTTATCAGCAGACAGCACTCTAGGCTAGTTTTTAACAACAGATGGCCTTCTAGGCTAGCTTTTATCAGCATACCATGCTCTAGGCTGGTTTTTAACACTGACAGCATTCTAGGCTAATCTTTAACAACAGATGGCGCTTTAGGCTAGTTTTTATCCATACAAAGCGATTGTGCATTCGACTGAACCATGTACGTTAGATTTTATGTCGCAAGACTATTGTAAATGCAGCTCTCTAAAAACACTTATTTTAGGTTAAACTGGTATTTGTAAGGGTGTTTAGAACCAACTGAGTGAGTAAATGGTGAGAAAATGTTCATTTTTGGGTGAACTGTCCCTTTAAGTGGTGCTGCAGGTTTTGATGAACTCAGCATCAGATTCCACAAGGGCTCTAAATAACCACATTGAAATAAGGAAGACACTAAAAATATAAGAAAAACACACCCTGAGAGGTAAAATCCACAAGGCTAGAGGCAACAGCTCTAATGTAACAAAGTCCAAGAAGCGCAAAGAAAAGGATGAACGTAAACAAGAGATGCAGCCTTTGGTTTGCCATTTTAAAATGAAATCAATTATGTCTGTATGGTTAAAATAAATAAAGCTGTGGTGGAGAATTTCAAAATGCATCGATATTCTCTCTTGATTTAATTCTGAGCTTTGTTATTACGGATAGCACTCTAGGCTAGCTTTTTAAGAGCAGACGACAGTGTTCTAGGCTAGTTTTTAACAGCAGACGGCACTCTAAGCTAATTTTTAACAGCAGATGGCGCTCTAGGCTAGCTTTTAACAGCAGACAATGCTCTACGATGGTTTCTAACAGCAGATGGTGGTCTAAGCTAGTTTTTATCATCAGGCTAGCTTTTAACAGGCGCTCTAGGCTAGCTTTTATGAGTAGACAACGCTCTAGGCTATTTTTAACAGAAGATGGAGCTCTTCCCTAGCTTTTAACAGGCGCTTTAAGCTAGTTTTTAACAGCAGATGGCGATCTAGGGCTAGCTTTTATCAGCAGATGGCACTCTAGGCTAGCTTTTATTAGCGGACGGCACGCTAATCTAGTTTTTAACAGCAGACGGTGCTCTAAGCTAGTTTCTAATAACCGATAGGTTAACAGCAGACGGCAGCATTCTAGGCTATTTATTTTTTAAGCAGACAGGGCTTTAAGCTAGTTGAACACATATGGCGCTCTAGGCTAGTTTTTAATAGCAGGCAGCACTCTAGGCTAGCTTTTAACAGCAGATGGCGCTCTTGGGCTAGCTTTTATCAGCAGAAGGTGCTCTAGGCTAATTTTTAACAACAGACAGCGCTCTAGGCTAGTTTCTAACAGCAGATGACACTCTAAGCTAGATTTTAACAGGCGCTATAGGCTAGCTTTTAACAGGAGACGGTGGTCTGGGCTAGCTTTTTTTGGCTACTGTGCATTCGACTGAGGCTTTTATGTAACAAGACAAATGTAAACACAGCTCCCTATAGACACTTATTTTAGGTTAAAGTGGTAATTGTAAGGAATTGAAGGCAAGCATACAGCGCCATCTGCTGGTAAAAACTAAGCTCAGAATCCATTCAGGAGAGAATAGCGATACATTTTGAAAATCTCTGAATCAATACAGAATCAATTACTTGAAACAAATTCTCGCCACAGCTTTAGTAAAAAAGGCTTATTCTTTTCTGGACCGGCCCATTTAGATAAACCCAAAGTGGCCGCTTTGTAACTAGTGCTCTATGGTGCGCAAGCGAGGGACAAAAAAAATGAGCATGTACACACACACACAGAGCTCAAACTGTAAAGTACACAAGCGAGCAGTTTTCACCACTCTGAAGGAGTTCAGCGAGTAACAGCAAACCACAGATCCTCAGATCCACATGCGCAAGGTGTTGTTTTGGAGGCTCCTGAAGACTGATACGACTGAGAAGCACAGTTCAGAAGTCACTGTGTTAAAACTAAGACCCTGAGGAATGTTTTTTAGGGTTGAGAGCAGCCTTTTTGGCTTCCTCAGGTAAAAGAGAGGGGTCGGTCAGGATGGAGGTGCTGGTGCAGAGCTGCCGTAACGTCCTGAGCACCACTGGAGGACAGAGAAACACATATCGTTAATATATATACACACACACACACACACAAAGAAACAAGCAAACAGATGCCAAACAAGTCAAACTGGAGACAAATTAATTCACTAATTCATTTTCCTTCAGCTTAGTCCATTATTTATCACGGGTTGCTGCAGCGGAATGAACCGCCAACTATTCCAGCATATGTTTTATGCAGAGGATGCCCTTCCAGCTGCAACCCAGTACTGGGTAACACACATGCACACACATACACTACGGCCAATTTAGTTCATCCAATTCACCTATAGTGCATGTGTTTGGACTGTGAGGGAAACCGGAGCACCCAGAGGAAACCCACACGAACACGGGGAGAACATGCAAACTCTACACAGAAATGCCAAAAGGCCCAGCCGGGACTCAAACCAGCGACCTTCTTGCTGTGAGGCTGAAGTTTAGCTGGAGTTATTACTGTTCAGTTAACATTAGTTTTCAGTGTTTCCAGTTGCTGACATTTGAAAACCCTGAGGAAGACATCTTACTGGGCCGGAGGGCTGGGAGGGAACAGTAACGGTCCAGCCATTGCATGGTGGTTTCACACAACTCTGTGTTGTTGGTTGTAGACACCGTCCCGTTGAAGGACTCAAACAGAGGCTGAATGATGACGCTAAACTGAGAGAGATATTAAAGAAAACACTGAGCTTGAGGAAAAGTACAGTCCAGGGAGATAAAGGCCAAAAAAATTTAAATCAATCAAAAAATGTTCATTTACATCTAAAAAAATGGAGGAAATTTTAACATGGGCAGCTGACAAATGTAAAGAAAAACTGGAATAATTGTACCTGTATGAGTACATCTAAAATACTCATACTCAATAGTAGCACCTAAATATAAATATATATGAGTTTAACTGTTACTATTACTACTACTGCGAATACATATTAATGCTTTACTTTAACAGCATTAAAAAGCCAGTTAAAAAGTCAATACAAATACTATAGTGAAAAAGCAATTTTTATTGTACAATTTGTATTGTAAAACGTATTATTATTACAACAAAACAACAAAACCAATGAAAATTCAACACAACAAAACACAATGCAATGAAACAATGCAACAAAAAACATCTTTAACAATGCAGCAAAATGCAGCGCAACGAAACGCAGCGAAGCGCAATGCAACAAACAGCAACAAAACACAGCACAACAAACAGCTATTTGCTACCTTGTTTAGTTCAATGATTAAAGGATATGATCCAGAATTTGCAACGAAATGCAAGAATGAAACAACACAACGCAATGAAACAACGCGACGAAACAAAGCACAACGCAACACTATGCAACCAAACCGATGCAACGAAACAACAAAGTGAAGCGCAGCAAAACGCAATGCAGCGAAACGCAATCACATGCGAAACTAAATGCCATGCTACAAAATGCAACGCAATGAAACACAACGAAGCAAAACAACGCAACATAATGCAACAAAACAACAAGATTAAAAAGCTATTTGTTAGTTTGTTTAGTTTAATGATTAAAGGATACGATCCAGAATTTGCAACGAAACAACGCAATGAAACACAACGAAACAATGTAATGAAACAACTTGACAAAACACAACAACAAAACACAGCGGAACGCAATGCTACAAAACACAATGCAACAAAACAATGCAACACAACGCTACGAAACACAATGCAACAACAACGTAACAAAACATAACGCAACACAATGCAACCAAAATGATGCAACGAAACGCAACGCCATGCTAAAAAACACAATGCAACAAAACAATGCAATACAAGGCTACGAAACACAATGCAACAGAACAACGCAGCACAATGCAACAGAAACGATGCAATGAAACAACACAATGAAACACTGAAAAATGCAACGTAGCGAAACGCAATGAAATGCCATGCTACAAAACATGACGCAACAAAACCCAACCCAACAAAATCCAACACAATGCAATGAAACACCACAGCGAAATGAAAGACCACAACGAAATGAAAAACAACAAAACAATGCAACAAAATGAAACAACGTAACAAAAAAAATGGAACAAACAGATTCAAAATCTATTTGTTGGACTGAATAATCTAAACAGGCATTGAGTCATTAAGTTCAATAAATAAAGGATAGGATCCAGAATTTGCAACAAAATGCAACGCAAAGAAACAATGCAATGAAACAAAAAAACAAAACACAATGCAATGAAACACAATGAAACGAAACAATGAAAAACGCAATGAAACAATGCAACGAAACAATGCAACGAAACACAGCGCAACAAACAGATTCAAAAGCTATTTGTTGGATTGAATAATCTAAACGGGCATTGTGTCATTCAGTATAACGATTAAAGGATACGATCCAGAATTTCCAGTTCTGAAGAGTTCGGTTCTTCACATAGTCATCAAACTTCTCCCTCATGTGGTCAAAGCGATGGCGTGTGACGGGAACCCCTGTTTCAGGAAGCTGCTCCTGACACAAGCTACAGCAAACAGAGAAGAAAGTCTAAATATACAGCTTTACATGTAGACGTCTGAACTTATGAAGCAGAAGTTTTTACCTTATGGACGTGTTGAGCTCCTCGATCTCCTCTCGCAGTCTCTTGGTCTCTTCCAGCATCTGCTGTCTCTCTAGTTGCAGTTTGCCAATGTAATCAACAGTCTTCTGAAGTGTCGAAGCATTACTAATCTGAAAACCCAGAAAAGAAGTTACATGACTAAGTGACTAAGTATTTTTCTTATTATTAGGTGCAAGCATTTCTAAAGAAATCCATATGCATGAGGGTAAAATATTTCTCCGCAGCTATTTCAGTTGCTTGATTTAAAAGAGACTTTAAAGGGATAGTTCACCCAAAAATGTAAATTCTGTCATCATTTACTCACCCTTTACGTGTTTCAAGTCTTTGAGTTTCTTTCTTCTATTGAACGCTAAAGACAATATAGGCTTTCATAGGCAGAAAAATAATAATAATATGAAAGTCAATGGTTACAGGTTTCCAACATTCTTCAAAATATCTTCTTTTGTGTTCAACAGAAGAAACTCAAAGGTTTGAAACAAGTAAAAGGTAAATTTGCAAGTATTTAAAACATTTCATTTTAAATTTTTCGGTGAACTATCCCTTTAATTGAGCTGTAACTAGTTAAAAAGACAATGCACAGAGTGTTACTATACATTTATAGTTGTGCAGAGGCAAGTACATGCAAGTCAACTTCGCTGTACACACAAAAAATGATTATAAATGTTAGGAATCAAGTAAAGAAAGACAAATGCAGATGTACGTTTGATTGAGACTTGAGGGTCGGCACAAGATTGCACAATGTCTTGAAGCAGACGTTTATGGTGAATCGCCTCTTCTGCTCGGCAGATATGTGGTTCACTCTGCGACTCTGTCAAAGACCATGACAAACACAAGAAAACACAAAGATATTATTATTTGTGAGATATATGGATCTTACTTTATAATATTAGGAACAAAGGAAATAATCTTTGATCCCAAGTGTGTTCTCGAGCATTTACCAGTGTTTGTACATAAAAAAAAAAAATCACTCAGGTACAGTCATACAAGTATTTGGGAATTTACATAGACAGGTCTCTAACATGGGACACTCACGTAAACTGGATCTGTGAAAAGCTTCACCAAAGACTGTATTTTCTACGAAGGTTATGGTTTTATGGTGTTGATAAGAAAATCATGTACTTATTTTATCAAGCTGTATTTGAAAGTGTTATCAGGTATGGTCTATCTACATCAGGCATGTCCAAACTCAGTCCTGGAGGGCCGGTGTTCTGCAAAGTTTAGTTCCAACCCCAATCAGACACACCTGGGCTAGCTAATCAAGCACGCACTAGGCTTTCTAGAAACATCCTTGCAGGTGTGTTGAGGCAGGTTGGAGCTAAAATCTGCAGGACACCGGCACTCCAGGACAGAGTTTGGACACCCCTGATCTACATGGTATGGCAATCTTTCTGTAAATCTGAAATCAAAAATTTTCAATATTATCAGAATTGCTACAAGACTAATAGGATCTGAAACTTTTACTAGTATACAAACACTCTACGAGCAATGCACTCTAAATGAAGCGAAAATAATTTTAAGTAACCCATCTCATGTACTCTTTCCATTTTACGATCTTTTACCTTCTGGTAGAAGATACAGAACTTTCGGCTGGAAGCGGAACAGACTGAAGAACTCTTTTATTCCAGTGTCAATCAGACTGTTGAACACTGATCGATAGTGCATATAATTCTTTTGCATGTTGACCTATTTTTAATTGTTATTATGTTAGAACCTGCTGATGTGCTGTGTGAGTCCACAGAAAATTTCCCCTTGAGGGACAATAAAGTATACAAACAAACAAACATATTAATTGCACTGGTGATCAGATGGCCAACTTTAGAAAAAAATAAATAAAAATAAAGCCTGGTGCACGCTAGGTTGTTTATTGCTGGTGCTTACTGTCAGCGTTATGCGTCAAAGAAACAAAACTATTATCATATTATTATTTAACCCTTGTGTGCTGTTGAAGATGCTTTCTTCCACTCTGGGCTGATTTTAAATCTTAATTTGGCCACAACTTTCTCTGTGTTTCAGCTAGCAGAATGATTTTTGGTGACAAATCTTATTTGGACACATATTTTGGGGAAATGCTTTGACAATTAAAAACAAACTATTTAACAATACACTTGGGCAAACTGACTATTCTTTCATTATTCTGGTGGCTGTTTTTGCCCCAATGACGGAGTGACAATGACAGCACTGGTGGGACCTGGGAATGATGGGTATGATGAGAGATGGACATTTAAAGAAAATTACTAGAAATATAATTTTATTTTTTATTTTTTCAAATATTTCCCAAAAAGCTGTTTAACAGAGTGACAAACACATGTTCAAACATAACAGTTGTAATTTATTTTCTTTAATTTTTCTATATGGTGCAAGATACTTGTATTCAGCCTGAAGTGCCATTCCAAGGCTTCATTTTAATTAGGTTAATTGAGCAGATGCTGTGGCGGTCATGGAGGAGTGGAGAGCATGAGACTGATTACTGAAAGACCTATCGGAACCGGCATGGACCCAAGACTCTCATAGAAATCAGTCAAGTTTGGTGAAGGAAAAATCATGGTTTGGGGTTACATTCAGTATCTTAATTGGGGTTACATTCAGTAAATCTTAATTTGGCCACAACTTTCTCTGGGTTTCAGCTAGCAGAATGATTTTGGTGACAAATCTTATTTGGACACATATTTTGGGGAAATGCTTTGACAGTTTTCAAAAAAAATTTAACAATACACTTGGGCAAATTGACTACTGACCTTTCATTATGCTGGTGGCTGTTTTTGCCCTATTGACTTCCATTATAAATCACATTCTTTTAAAAGCAAAAATTACATATTTGACCTCTCCCTAACAACAAAAACCACCAACAACCAAAAACGCATGGCTTTGCAATCAAAAAATGTCATTATAATGGAAGTCAACGAAAGGGTAGTCAATTTGAACAGTACACCAGGGTTAAATGATTGTTGTTTTGTGCGTCAGTGTGCACACTTACATTGGCACCCTTTGTTTAGCCACGCTAACAACAATCGTGCGCAATAATCTTGATGGTGTGTACAAGCATTTATGATAAATACAACATTTCCTAGTGAAGCTGAGAAACATTCTGTAAAACACAATAGTGTTTATTTTTACCTCATTTTTTTAATCATTATAAAAATGTAGAATTAGCCTAATTAGCTGGTACTCGCTTTGAAATCAGAAACCACTATTTGCAATATAAATTTATTTTGCACTCACAATTTCATGTGGGATAATAAATCAAGTGGTATTATTCTAAAACCTTTACAGCCAAACTAAAAGTAGCATGACTTCCTCTTAACAGGAAAATGCAAAATTACCTTTTCCATCTCTTGCCAGATTTGCATAGACCTACAGATGAAAAACATAGCAGAGTAATAGCTTGTAAACTATACCTGACTGTTTTCATTTTTGCCCATGCCTGTACTGGTGCTGAGGGGCGACTGGGGGCTTGGCACCTGTTCTGCTCCCAGTGGCGACCCTTGACCTGAGATCCGGCCATCATGCGCTACAAAAAAAGGTAAAAGAATACACAATTCAGGACTCTGAGCAGGTTAAGTAAGAAACTAAATCAAAACTAAGCATTAATGACAGGTGAGTGGACTGACTTTTACTTGCTGACTGCACTGATGTCTTCTTGTTGGATACAGTGGTGGCAGTTTCCTCTTTGGGTACGATTAGCTGAGGAGACTTCTGCGTCTGAGGGAGAATATGAAATCCAGCAGAACCCTGCAAAACAATGCAAAATATTATATTGTTTGGGGAAAATAAATATTTTTTACAAGGGTAGGGTAGAACTAAGTATGTCAAAATTGTTTCCTTGTTAATTCAGGAAACTGAGCTGAGCAAACTTTACAGTCTACAGGATGCAGAATTTAATAGGAAGAAAAATAATTTACTGAACTGCAATTCAAAAGAATTAAGCCATCTTAAAGAAAAAAAATGTGCATGAAATTGTGATTTTTTTAAATACTTTTATAAGTATGGTCTCCATTATATGTGTGATAATGTACCAGTAATAAAAGTGTCTCATAATTATGCAGGCAAAAATTGGGTTAGTCTTATTATATAAGATATTAGAAAGAAAAATGTATATTTGTGTATGTATATAAGATGTATGTATATAGAATATTGTCTGAAAATGTTGGCAGGAATTGTAAACATGGCATGCATTCTTAATGGCACCATAGGCTTAGAGAAAAAGACTCTACAGTTGTAGACTACTGTGAAGACTCCCCTTGATCCATAAAGTTATTTTAAATTGTAATAGCACAATATTAAGGTTTTACTGGATTTTTGATCAAATAAATGCAGCCATGAAATTACAATTCTGCATGTGGTTCAAATACAAAGGTTTCTCTTAAATCAATTCTGAATGAGATGCAAGTTTGTTGTATATTAAACTGCCTACTGCAAACACAAGAGAAGATGAAGGATGATGAAGGGCTTACACAAGGAATACCGGAGGAGGCAATGACCATACCGGTGGTGGAGACAACATCAGTGGTGAGAGGAGACGGAGTGACTATGACAGCACTGGTGGGACCTGGGAATGATGGATATGATGAGAGACAGACATTTAAAAGACAAAATTATTAGAAATATGACTTTTTTTTCAAATATTTCCCAAAAAGCTGCTTAACAGAGTGACAAACACATTTTCAAACATAAGTTTGAATTTATTTTCATAAATTTTCTATATGGTGCAAGATACTTTTATTCAGCCTAAAGTGCCATTGCAAGGCTTCATTTTAATTAGGTTAATTGAGCAGATGCTGGCAGTCATGGAGGAGTGGAGAGCATGAGACTGATTCCTGAAAGACCTATTGGAACTGGCATGGACCCAAGATTCTCACAGAAATCATTCAAGTTTGGTGAAGGAAAAATCATGGTTTGGGGTTACATTCAGTATGAAGGTGAGCGAGAGATCTGCAGAGTGGATGGCAACATCAACAGCCTGAGGTATCAAGACATTTGTGCTGCCCATTACATTATAAACCACAGTAAATGGCAAATTCTTCAGCAGGATAGCGCTCCTTCTCATCTTCAGTCTCCACATCAAAGATCCTGAAAACAAAGAAGATCAAGGTGCTCCAAGATTGGCCAGCCCAGTCACCAGACATGAACATTATTGAGCATGTCTGGGGTAAGATGAAGGAGGAGGCATTAAAGATGAATCCAAAGAATCTTGATGAACTCTGGGAGTCTTGCAAGAACGCTTTCTTTGCCATTTCAGATGACTTTATTAATCAGTGATTTGAGTCATTGCAGAGATGTATGGATGCAGTCCTCCAAGCTCATGATGGAGTCAGACACAATATTCATTCTTTGTCCACTGCACCATGACTTTTATATACTTATTATATTCTATACTGGACATTATTTACGTTAAGCACCCAGACTTTGTCTAAGCAAGGTTAGACCTTACTGTCCTAATTAAATAATTAAAAATCAAGGCATGATCATATTTTATTTAGGTAAAATAAGTGTAATCTAGACCCTTTGCCTTTCATATAAGCCACTTCTGATAACAAATGATCAACTAGAAGTCAAGTTATTATTTGTTGTTCCTAAAACTTGGATAGACGACAAGACTAGTGTATTGTATGCTGATGTCAGGTATTTCTAAATGCCATTTGTTTAAACCGAATCAAACCAACATCCTAGACAACAGAACCGACAACTTTGTCAACCATCCCACCCCATTATTAAGCATGCTCCAAAATCGCTTTTTAGGAGAGACACAAACCTGTAAGTATGAGCTGAGGAGACGGCAGTGGATTCGCCGGGACAATCGGTCTCTGTGAGTGTCTGGACTTTTTGCTAGAGATGGGAGGCTGGATGGATTTGGGCAAGGCGAAGTTGACCGGCTGTGAGCCGAGCGAGGCAGAGCTGGAGACCACAGGCTGTGGAGACGGCGCAGGGGGCAGCTCAAAACTGGACCTGTGGCTGACGGTAGTGGCTGCATCAGTGGGAGTCACTGTGGAGGAGGCAGTGTGCGTTATTACTGAAGTAGGCGGGTCGCTCTGGCTGGGCTGGGGGACTGTAGTGACTGTGCCGAGAGGCTGTGGGGCTGCTGGGAGAGGTGGAGCTGGGGGAGGCAGTAGAGAAGGGACGGAGGAGCTCACTTGCTCTGTGAAAAGAGGCATGTAGGGTTGTTGGTAGGACGGACCGACGGAGTTACCATTGTCCTGGTTGGCCACCGAGAGATGGCTGGGCAGAGGAGCAGAGGGCATTAGGCGGTAGTCCAGCGGCAGAGAGGGAAGCTCTGTGGAGAGCGGCAGGGATGACAGCAAGGAAGCCTAAATAACAAAAACAGATATAAATATCATCCTGAAAAAAAAAGGATTTGTTTGTCACGTTTCTGTTTCAAATACCAAAAAATTCGTAAAAATCAAGAGGAATTTTCTTGATAAGTAAAAAATACCATTTTATTTTCAAATGTAATAAGTTAAAATTAAGTGAGATCTGCAATGGCATGGTTTCCGCTACATTCATTCTTCCATGGCGGGGCGCCACACCAAAATTCATCCCACCACGGCTACATTACAGCTTCTCATTCAAAACATTCAGCCATTGTTGGTTTTTTTTTAATAGCGGGTTATAAATGACACCAGAACGTATTAAAAGGTAAGTGAATTATAACAGCGCAAACTTTTCTGTAATCATAGTAGTGCTTATTCATTTAACCCTTAAGCAGGTCGCACACCAGAAGCGCCGTCATATGTTCTAATTCTAAACATAGGTTTCTATCAGGGTACACACACTGGCGCTGCAAGTCGGCGGCTGTCTGCGGCACCCAGCCATGACTCAGGACACTGTTCATTTCTCTGCTGCGCCACAGAGCGCCATCTGATTAGTTCCATGTTGAATATCAAGTGAATGTCCACGTCTGGTGTGTGATACTTTTAACTGTCATGCGCGCGCCATGTCCCGACACCAAACAGCGCTTCCGGTGTGCGACCTGTTTTAAGGCAGGGATGTCAAACTCTATTCCTGGAGGGCCGCAGCCATGCACAGTTTAGTTCCAACCCTGCTCCAACACACTTACCAGTCGGTTTCAAACAAGCCTGAAGGGTCAGGTGTGTTTAATTAGGGTTGAAATTAAACTGTGCATGGCTGCGGCCCTCCAGGAATTGAGCTTGACATCCCTGCTTTAAAGTTGACATGCTGGCTGATTGACTGATAGACAGACAGGGCTGCGCGATGCGCGAGCCTAGCAAACACAGCGTAGCTTTCAGTTAAGATTAACAGTTTCTATAAGCATACTTTATAGATAAAGCTCCATGGCTCTGCATGCAATGTCCTAATCTTGCTGGAGTTTATGGCCGTTTCACTTTACTTCAGGATGCATTAAAAGCCGCTCTGTAGGTCTATTGGAGACATAAAAAAAAAATTCCTAGCAAATCTAATAAACGTTGGAGACATACCCGTTACATAAACGCACTAAATCGCACTTCAGCAGCGTTTATTTGAGAGCGCACAAGAAAATCAGCACTTGAGCAGCGTATATTTGAGGGGGCGTGCAAGAAGTTTTGTGCACGAACAGAGGAAATCGGCACACAAGCAGAGATTCGCATGCTCGTATTACATGAATGCGATGTGATCTCGACTTGTAATACTGTGCTCACGACATTTGTCATTTAAATACCGCCATAGGTAGATCTGTGTAAAAGGTCTGCCGCCACAGCTAGAAAAAATCCTAGAGGAAACACTGAATGGGGTGAGCAAAATAATCCCGTTTTGAAATGAGACTATTTTACTTAATCTTTAATAAGATTTATTTTGCTTTAAAGAAAAAAATAATAATTTTGACATACTATTTCTAACAAAAATGAAACATTTTATGATGCATATTCCTAGAAAGCAATAAATAAAACACAACAAAATGATTCTCTTTTTTAGTTTGACCTTTTTTTTTTGTCCTTTAATCAAGAATCATTTAATAGTGAGTTTTTATTTTTTATTTATTTTCTAAGGATGTTTCACTATGCCTAGGGCTTTAGAAAGACACTAGAGTCTAGAAATTGCTTGGGGTTCACAATATGGGCAAAGAGCTAGACCTGATAAACATTCTCCAGCCTCTGACATCCCCTTTTATCATCACTCTGCCCTTAACCATCACGTTCTCTTCGCTACACGCTTTTCCTCTGTGGTCTCGGTTTCTTCCCCACAATTATCTTCTTGTGATGTCGAAGAAGCATCTGGCACTCTATACTCCACATTAACATCCTGCCTAGATAATATACAGTTGAAGTCAGAATTATTAGCCTCCCCTTGATTTTTTTTCTTTTTTTTATAAGTATTTCCCAGATGATGTTTAACAGAGCAAGGAAATTTTAAATATTTCTTTTATTTTGGCTACAATAAAAGCAATTTAAAATTTTTTTAAAAACATAAAGGTCAATATTATTAGCCCCTATAAGCTATATATTTTTTTCCAATAATCTACAGAACAGACCATCGTTATACAATAACTTGCCTAATAATTACCCTAACCTGCCTAGTTAACCTGATTAACCTAGTTAAGCCTTTAAATGTCACTTTAAGCTGTATAGAAGTGTCTTGAAAAATATCTAGTCAAACATTATTTACTGTCATCATGGCAAAGATAAAATAAATCAGTCATTAGAAATGAGTTATTAAAACTATTATGTTTAGAAATGTGTTGATAAAATCTGCTCTCTGTAAAACAGAAATTGGGGGGGAAATAAACGGGGGGCTAATAATTCTGACTTCAACTGTATCTTTTATTTTGTATATTCGTAATTTCAGCTTTTGCATAGCGCTTTTCACAATAATTATCATTCCAAAGCAGCTTTACAAAAGGTGCACATTATTAAAACATTACAGTCAAAATCAGAAAATAATGTCCGTCCTCACACCTCCATGCAACGCATCCAGCTTCTTGTTAACAAAATGCTCTCTGTGGCCATCAAATCAGACTCAGAGCTGATAGTAGAGGATATGGTGCAAGACTGCACTTCCTGTTGACCTGAGCATAAACAACTCTCTCCTGTCCTTTTTTTCTCCTCTTGCGTTTCTAATGCAATGTTATGCTACTACCAAAACAAAATCAAAAAAGACTCCCAACTCTTCTCTGCCACCTCCTCCTATTAAACTAGTTCTCTTGCTTTTGCCCTTTAGGAGCCACTATACAAATTAATATACAGCTTGAGTTAGAAAACCTCACTAGCAACTAATTCATTTCAAAGCTGGGTTTTCTGCACTAAGAGCAACTAATATCAAAATTACAGAGCAAGTATTATAGAAGTAGGAAGTCAGAAGACAGCTATGATTCCATCCACCTATATTTATGCGCATATTAGAATATTGGATAAAAAAAGCTTAAAGATGCGCATACATTTTGAAAATTAATAAAAACAACAACTTATGAGTACGCCAACTGAGTAGGATAAACATTTTATCTGATGAAACAATTAAAATGTGAATAAACTATGATGGAAACACATGTACTAAATAAATTCCAATATGCGTAAAAAACAAAAATAATAAAAAGTGACAACAAAAATAGGCGAGATGAAACCGCATTAAAGGACAAACGAGCAGACTGATCACATTGTAAAACATCTGAAATGTTGTTTTGGTCATTCTGAAACCCCTAAAGTCTGTCATCAATGTCAGGGGCGGATTGACCATCTGGCAATTCTGGCAAATGCCAAAAGGGCCGGACCTTAATATGTATTGTTTTTTACATGCAGGCAGCTTTTATCTCTTGCAAGATGTGAATAATATTATTATGATGATGAGGATGATGATAAGGATGATAATAATAATAATAAATATATATAATAATAATAAATGTTAAGCATTTGGCCCAATCCGTGACAGCCCGCTGGTTTTGAGTGGGTCCGACCCAATCAGAGGTTATGCAAAGATTATTAAAATCTGGCAAGAATGTCAAACAAACAGTAAGTGCAACACAAGCTAATTGTCAGAGATAGACCATAAAAAAATAAAGACAGAGCCGAAAAGCTCCAAGAAAGCAAAAAGGGCTCTAAAATTAGACAACGAAATATTCTCGAAAGATTTAAATTCAGCTGCTGCATCGGAGGACAGTAGAGTGGTAGAGGAGGTAAGAAAACAGAAAATATACTTCTAAGTCATTACACTAAAATATACTAAGCAATTTTGACACCATTCACACTACTTCTGACAGTTTTCGACAGCAACCTACACTGTTCTTACCAGTAAGCTTAGCGTAGAACTCCTGTTCATTTTAAAATGTTGTTATCAGCAGATAACGTGAGATTTAGGGTACACAGACTGCTGTATGCTACAGTACTAGCATTATAGACTAACATGCAAGAGAACCTATAGCTATAGCCATAGTACTGTAGGCTTTTGTCGTGAACTCTGAATATATAGCTAGTCTTTAATGTAAAACATTAAATGCATGCATAGGTTACAGTATGCATTTAATCCTTAGGTAGAGGCACAGAGAATGACAACGGGTTGTTTTTGTTCCAGTCACATACATTAAATGTCTAAATATCTATTACATAGGGCACTGCTTATATTATTTCACCATCTGTACACCAATATAAGTAGTGAATGTGCGTGTCCGTGAGTGGGGCTGTGTGGTAATGTGGGCTGGTGTGGCTACAGTGCCAGGGCTGAATTTTTGTCCCAGTCCGCCTCTGATCAAAGTGGTTCGGTATTATTATTATTATTATTAGGGCTGCACAATATTGGAAAAATCTAACGCTGCAGTATTTTATTTTCCTTCGAATTTATATTGTGATATGAATAATATTTCGGCAGATGACTTGAATAGCTCTATTTGGAATAAAATCATTAACTTTGATAGGAATAATCTTGTAGAGGAGTGAATCAAAGAAATTGCAAGACTAAATATATAAGATAGAGCAAAGACAAAAGTGAAGTAAGTAGTCAGATATTCAGGTAAAGTAATACGATACGATATTGTCATATTTTCCCCCCGATAAGGATAGATCACAATATCAGCGATATATCTCAAGAAAACCATCCACAATATACCATGATATGTGTAAATGAAGAGGGAAAATACATCAAAAAGTTAAGATATATTTCTTTTATTAACAGCACATATATTTTTTAGAATTGCAACATTGATATGTTCGATCTGCCATTACAAGAAGCGCCACCTCATGCATATCACTATTTTGTCTTGCCCCTATTATTAAATAATTAAATTTAATGTAAAATGTAAACACTGTACATTCTTCATTGCTGATCAACAATAATAATTGCAGATGCAGCGTTGCGACTATTGCGAATGCACACATGGTGATATCGATGCTGAAACGATATATTGCGCAGCCCTAATTATCATCATTATATTATTAAAACCTCCAGAACTGTCTCGAGCATGTGCATTCTCAAAGAGCATCTCACACTTCCAAAAGCCACGGCACATTTATTGCATTTCGTCTCCTGAGGCGCAAGTCATTTATTAAATAAGAAATAAGCTTCACAGTGGCTTCTCCAACCAGGAAAAAATATATATATATTTTTGATATTTGCTGCCAGTTTATCAGGAAGTGACGATGTTGTTCTCTTTGATTCATTGGATAGAAATGGTGTATTATTCACAAATGTTTTATGCGATATTTAAGCTTTGCTCATAAATGTAATTCACATCTCTGAATGGAAACGAAGCTCTCAGTGCCAGAAACTGTTTGATTACAGACATTCTTCAAATGATCCTTTATATTCAGCATAAGTAATATTTATTTATATATTTTTTGATCATATCAGGAGCATTGGTTATAGTCATGGCAACACTTGTAGTAAATATTCAATACATAATAAATGTATCTTAATTAATGTTTCTTAATCATTCATTGAATAGAAATATGACAACATCATTGATAAAAAGTCATAAAAAGTTGTTTAAATTTGATCAATGATAAATATTCTAAAATTCCTCTAATTGACACGTTATTAAACATTAATAATTCCTGAATAAAAACATCTAATATCATCAAATATATGTTTTATTGTCAAAACTTTCTTTCACAAGTTACAAATAGGTTTTTCTTCCCCTTTTAATCAAAACGGCAGCAGAAGCATCAAATAAATGAGTTGTTCATTTTTATAAAAGGGATCATGTCTCTTCACAAGACTTGAATTCAATTGCTTGATTTATTTTGAATCTATTTATGTTCATTTTGAAGCATATGAATTCTACACGCAAGCAAGTAAACTGAAATAATTCTTCATTTCTGGTGATTTAATGCATTACCTGACACTGTGGAGTTTCAGAATTATCATGAACAGGAAATGCACACAAAACAGGATGAACGTACAGATCTACAGATGTGCATGCATGGTCAGGACTGTTACCTGTGTTTGGGAGCTGCTGCTGGTTAAGGGAGTGACTGACGGGGCAGTGGGGGAAGTGGAGGGAAAGATCGGTGGACGCAGGGTGTGAAACAAATCTAGTTTAAAAAAAAAAAAGAAAAGTGAAGAAGGCTTTTGATTCAGTGAATAAAATCTAACTACTTTCAGTGAATCTGTTGGATTTCAATGAAAAATGGTCTACTAAAGTGATTCAGGGCATTGATGAGGCTCAGTTCTTAGAAAATGATCTGAATAAATAAGCTTTCCATCGATTTATGATTTGTTAGGATAGGATAACATTTGGCCTATTAAATATCTAGAAACTGAGGGTTTAAAACAATCTAAATACTGAGAAATTTATCTTTAAAGTTGTCCAAATTAAGTTTTAAGCACTACAAATTAATAATAAAAAATGTATTTTTACATATTTACAGCGGTTGCCAAATATATACAAATGCAACATAAGACCGCTTTTGTGATCCAGGGTCACAATTATGTGCTTTATTCCAAGGAAAATACTTCAAATTGAACAAAAATGCCTTTTTTCTTTTGCTTTGGGAAGGTAACATTATAACGTTGACCAAAATGTGTTCATGCATACAAGTAAAACTGTCCTGTACGGGCTCAGAATTGACCAGTTTATAGACCTTTATACTCAATGCATTTTCTAATGTGCATTATGGTGCAGTTTGGTTTGATCAAACTGCTCAAGAGTTTTAAATGTTTTTCTAGATTAAAAATTTATTTCATAAACACATTCAATAATCCCAAATGAACAAAAAAAAAAAGAAGAATAACAGTGCCTGCACCTTGCAGAGGCTCAAACGTGTCCATGAAGTCCAAATTGGGCTGCAGTGGAATGAGGCCTGGCTGGATCATATCCGCATTACCTGCATGAGCTAAGAAGACAGCAGTGCTTAGAGACAGTTCATCTTATATACAGCGGGTAAAAGAAGTATTGAACACGACACCATTTTTCTCATAAAATATATTTCTAAAAGTGCTGCTGACTTTAAATTTTCACCAGATATCAGTAACAACCAAAGTAATCAATAGATACAAAGAAAACAAAACGAATTAAATAATAAATAAATAAAATGTCACAGGAGAAACGTATTGAACACATGAAGAAAGGGAGGCGTAAAAAGGCATGGAAAGCCCAGACAGCAGCTGAAATTTCTCAGTATTATTCAGCAAACCTGTGCCCTTCATCAGTGTAAATAAATATTAGCTGCTTTGGTCTAACATCTACATTAGCAGATAATGATGATGAAACCAGAGTGGACATTTCACCCAAACAATGATCCAGAACACAGCCAAGCAAACTCTCGATTGGTTTCAGAAAAGAAAATAAAGCCTATATAATGGCCTACACAATGACCTGACCCGAACCCAATGGAGATTAAGAACTAAAGAGTTGATAGACGATTTTTAGACTCTGTTGAAGTCTGGGAAAAGACAAATCATGCATGAGCAATGCATGCAACTCAATTCTCCATAAAAGAGGCATCATAAAGCGGTCACTGCTAAAAAGCCTTTTATACAATGTATTAAATACATTTCAGTATTTAAATACCTTCACGTTGTGTCAATCCATTGTAATTGTTTAGAATTTTTGGTCTTTATTTATTTGCATGTTCTGATCGTTTGTGTTTTTACCAAAATCTGGTGCAATTTTCATGCCAACAGCTTATTTACAAATATATTTAAGAGGAAAAATTATGACGTGTTCAACACTAATTTCACCCGCTGTAAGTAAAAATGTGTTCAATTTCTCACCGATCTCTCTGGGATTGGGCCACGCTACAGGCTGATGAGAGGCCAATGTGGAGAACAGCGTATCTGAGAATTCAGACATGAGCACATCCATGTCAAAGAGTGAGTCCATCTCCATTGGGACTGGTGAATCCCGGCTCCTGCGGGACCTGCGGCGTCCTCCAGCGCTGATGTCCTCGTCCTGGTAGAAGAGGACACGGCAGGTGTCTGGACACACTTCCCCAAACAGTGAAAACTGTTCCTCCGCACCCTTTGGGAGGTCAAAATGCAACAAGCAGGCCAGGTCAACAGACACACTCTAGATTCATGCAGAGCACTATGCAAGCTTCAAGCATCTGAGCAGAGGACAGAACTAGCTGAACTTACACTTCTTGTAAAAGATCTTGAAAAGCATTTTGATCTAAAGGTAAAGGGATAGCTTACCCAAAAATAAAAAATTTACAATTTACTCACCCCTCAAGTGCTTAAAAACTTTGAGATTCTTTCTTTTGTTAAACACTAAAGATGATCATTCAAAAAAAGCTGAAAACCTGTAACCATTGACTTCCAAAGTAATGTAATGTGTATTAATATAGCACATTTATCGTGTATGGCCATACACCCAAACCGCTTCACAATCATAAGGGGGGTCTCTCCACACAACCACCAGTGTGCAACATCCATTTGGATGATGCGACGGCAGCCAAGGGACAACGACGCCAGTGCGCTCACCACACACCAGCTATTGGTGGAGTGGAGAGACAGAGATAGAGCCAATTCAGTGGATGAGGATGATTGGGAGCCCTTGATCGTAAGGGCCGATTGAGGAACTTTGGCCAGGACACCGGGATTACACCCCTGCTTTTTTACGAGAAGTGCCATGGGATTTTTAATGACCACAGAGAGTCAGGACCTCGGTTTAATATCTCATCCGTAAGACAGAATAGAGAGAGAGAATTTTGAGTTTATTGCCATTTCAGCTTCTTTGGCTATGTCATGGCAAAAAAAGATCCACTACTTTTCTTTAGTTATAAAAAATATTCTAATAATTAAACGTCATCAACAGCAATAAATAATACACAAGGTAAAATACATAAATTATAGTAATAATAATGATAATATACAAGCTAAAAATCTAAAACAGTTTAAGGTTTACTTTTGATAAAAATTTTACAATTTTAGAAGGATTCCTGACAGTATAGTGTCCCCTTCAACAAAGTAGAAAATATGAATACTGTGAAAGTCAATAGGTGTCTCATTACAAAGGCTGCATCCTCCGAAGGATGTATTCCACGGGTGATGCGTCATCGTGGTGTGATGAAGGCAGTCTCATTAAAAAAAAACAAAAAAAAAACATTTGACTCCTTCAAATCCACCTTTAAAATGCATCCTTCGTTTCCCAGGTAATGAAGGACACAACCAGTGAATCCTTTGCAACATTGAACATCCCAAGATTCATTGTGCGCTGATAAAGGCAGGACGTTTTTAAAAGAAAACTCTGGATTAATTGTATGATTTGGGTTTATTTTACATGGATATCTAAACACATTACAGTCTACATTTCTATGTGTACATGTACAAACCAAAGGAAATATATTTTCAGCTCTGTAAACCTTTCTTTGGCTTCAGATCGCTTAAAATAAGTTTAAATCACTTTGAAAAAAGTCATTATAAATTGTATTGACGCTCGCTAGGTGACGAGATCTGTCCTCGCTAGATCAGTGTTTTCAGTGTTTTCCAACCCTTTTCCTGGAGGCACACCAACAGTACATATTTTGGATGTCTCCCTTACCTGACTAATTAACTTCAAGTTTTGGAGTCTCTTCTTATGTTCTAATTAGGTGATTCAGGTGTGTTTGATTAGGGAGACATTGAAAATGTGTACTGTTGGTGTGCCTTCAGGAACAGGGTTGGGAAACACTGGGCTAGATCATCTCATTTAAAAACACTCGGTTCGGCTTGTGTGGACTTCGAAGGATGCAGCCTTTAAAGGTGAGTCCTTCGGAGGATGCAGCCTCTGAAATGAGACACCGCAAAAGATTACAGATTTCCAACATTCTTCAAAATATCTTTTTTTAAATGCACAACAGAAGATAGAAACCACAAATAGAGGTGAGTAAATTACTTTCTAAATTAATTTAAATGTATTTTTTGGGTGAACAATCCCTTTAAGCCAGGGGTTAACAAACTGTTTTTTAAGCCAAACCTCTTAGAAGTAAAAATCTAAAACTGATGTAGCCCTTGTGAAGTTAATATTTCAACTGTAATAAATAAACATTTGCTTGATCATGATCTGATGCTGGTTAATTGTCAGACAGTATGAAAGTGTACATGAAATTTGTATTATTTTCATTTTGAAATCCACATGTCTGATATTTTCCTCCAGCTATTCACATAATAAACAGCCATTTTTCTAATTAATCATTGTGCCACATGCTAAGGTATAAATAAATGCTGTATTTATTTACACAGAGCCATTTTTAAATGTTTAGATTAACAAATATGACTACATTTACATGGATATCAGTAATCAAATTATTTGCCTTAATCTGAATAAGACAATAATAAGATGAAGGTGTTTACATGAGATGCTTTTTGAATGTTCCTTCCATAATCCATTTCACATGTTATATCACAGAGCGATTAACATCATTGCATCGCATTTCCTCCGGAGTTTCATGTAATTTCGGGTGTTTCATTTTTAATTTGTCAACTTTAACTGCAGTTCAGCGGTTTCACTTTTATTCAGGAGATATTGGATGCGAGTATGAACTGCTGGAAGAGTGTTGTTTTAATGGAATTGGATACAACATGCTGCATTTCGCGATGTGTGTGTCTGTGGTCCTTGACTGAAAAATAGCGTCAAACAGCCGTGTGTGTATGGAATATCCTGACGCAAAATCCGGTGAAAATCTTACACGACGAGAATAGTTTGATTTTGTTTACATTTCTGTACTTCACTTCAATAATGCCACTAAAATCAGCATACTCCACATAATTCGATTTCTGTTTACTTCAATTATGACTTAAGTCGGATTGAGGTCATCAAAAATCGCTGTTTACATGGTAAACTCTTAATCAGATTATTGTCTTAATCGTATTAAAATCAATTTATTGGTGTCCATGTAAACGTACTCATTGAATATAATGAAATTGTTAACGTTAATAGGTTTTTTCAGAGTACTTGCAAAGAAGCAGCTGTTGAAAGTTATCATTTTTTTTATGCGATGCAAACTTAAGTACAAATAACTACTTTTATTTTACAGTGTTGTAATATATATGAATGACAACAAGCATCTGAGGAATTTATTTTTACCAAAAATGATCTTTACATTATTCATTAATCAGATACTTTAATCCAAAGTGACTTAAAAATTATATGTACCCACCCTTTACTTGTTTCAAACCTTGAAGAGTTTCTTTCTTCTGTTAAAAACCAAAGAAGATATTCAGAGGAAAGCTTGAAAGCTGTAACCATCGACATCTATAGTCTTTGCTTTTCCTACTATTAAAGTCAATAGTCACAGCTTTCTTCCAAAAAAATTTCTTTTGTATTTAACAGAAAGAAACAAAACTCTCAGGTTACTATAATTTATCAGTTTTAAGTTACAGATGAGCTACAGCAAGTGATTAAACACTGTCCAATGAAGTATACTCTTGAACAGGGATGTACATCGAAAGCAGATAAAGCATAGTACAAACATGGGTTATTATTGGATAGCAGGATGCAGTTCTATGTGAAGCAAGCAGGTTTTTTCTTAAATATTGTCAGGGACTGAGCTGTCAGGATAGAGTAAATGCTCTGGAAAGTAATGTTGCCTTTCTGTGATAGCATCAGAAAGTGCCACTCAGCCTTTCCAAAACATTTCCTCAAACAAATCCAGAAACATTTACAAAATGTTTCATGAAACAGGATCTTAACATGAAGTGTATGCCTTTCTGTCAACAGCCTCGTATCATAAATAAACTGTGCTGATCTCTTGATAGCAGTTAAACACAAATGAACAGCAAAGTTAGTACAACCTTTAAAAAAATGGCATGCACATACTCCTCAAAGTAAAATCCATTTAATAGCAAATACATTTAAAAGAGCAAAATACATTTGACTCAAAGCTATAGTTGAGAACATTCTAGAAAAGACATTTTAAGATTACCTTGAGGAGGCTGGACAGGTCTTCATCCTTGTGCTTCTGTAACTGTAAATTCAAAGTTTTTTAATGATGACATCAAATTACATTACGCATTAAAGGGGACCTATTATGCCATTTTTACATACATGTAAAATACGTATATGATGCCTCTAGCGTGTGTGTGAATTTTCAGCTCAAATTACCTCACAAATAATGTTTTATAATGCTTTGCCCCTTTTAGGCTTTGATTTTAATTATGCCCTTTTGGTGACTGTCACTCTAAATTTAAATTTTTTTCAAAAGAGGGCGGAGCTACAAATGCCTGTGTGTCAGTATAGTGGCAGATTCAAAAACAAGACTAACTTTCTATGCTAATGAGGGAGTTGTTGGCTGTTTCTCAATCTAAGAATGCAAAGTTCGGATTTGTATCCTTGAAAGTTCAGACTTGGATGTGAGGACACAAGTCGGGTACTTCTTCAAATGGACTGGCAGTGTACTTTATAGTCACGTTCCTCACCATGGATTCATCGGTTTCACTCTACATTAACTTATAATTAATCATATATGAATATAATGAAACAATATTTTTGATTTAAGAAAATATAAACGCAAATCACCATAAATGTGGAGTGAAATTGGTTATTATACACAGACCAGTGTCTTTGATTACAAGATTTAATAATCTACAAAGGACATTATACAAGTATAAAGTACAAAACGTAAACAATAGGAAATAAAGATAAGGGGTCCATTCTTCATACGTGAATTACTCAGTTAGCTGGATTTGTTAATTGACTATTTTACAGGATCGTTCCGTTCTTAAAAACTAATCTGAGAGTCGTTGTCATAGCAACAGGTCTGGTAGCTCAAACCTGCTTGGGAGGAGGTATATTTCATGTAAACAGGATTAGATCGGGTCATTTCAAGTAAAGGTAATGCTAAAAGTATGTAGGGAAAAAGTAAAATGGTTATAGGTATTATATATATATATATATATATATATATATATATATATATATATATATATATATATATATATATATATATATATATATATATATATATATACATACATGTAGTTAAATAAATTTCATATATAGTTAGTTAAATATAAATGTAAGTTTAAAATATGTAGATAAAACTTATGCAATCTGCACTCTGAAATGAAAGTATAAAATCTGTCACGGGGGTGTTCTCAAGGGGTTCAAAAGCGAACATCAACTTTTTAGGCTTTTAACTTTTTAGATACAAACGCGTACTATTTTTAAAGGTATTTTAAGGGTTTTTATAAAGGAATAATAATTTATGCAGTCATTCACATGTTTAGACAGCTAATATGATTTGATGCTTCGCAAAAGTTTCAGACACTTTCACCAATATCAAAATGTTTTTAATTTAAACAGCCAGTTATTACGCCGATTAACCCACTCTAAATATAAAACTAAATAAATTGCTAAATACTCTCGACAGATGAAAGTGTAAAGGCTGTTGGCCCACAACAAATATGGAAAGTTACAGCGTATCATATTTAACAAACGGTTTACTGCTAATTTCATGTCATTTTGAGCAGATGGATAATTGAATATTAATCAGATGATGTCATTAGACTGCTGTGCCGTCAGCCAATCGTTGCCATGCTGATCATGATTTCGAGTATTGATAGATCAGTCCTTTACAACACAGGTAGCAATCTCAGATCAATTCAACCTGACATTTTAATCTGATTTGTTAGAAGAACCAAATTAGCCAGAGATCAGTTATCAAGATTAAAAGATCCAAGATCTGTCAAATCATCTTAGATCATTTAAGTGTGGTACGAAGAACGGACCCAAGGTTAAGCAATTTGGTAAACAAAGACAATTAAAGACAATTATATGATACAAAATAATACATCTGAGAAAACTATCATTTTAAAAGACCAAAAACTGGCAGTTAGATAGACACAAAATGTATTAAATATCATGTTTTAACCACAATGGACAGAAGAGATCCAGTGGTACATCTGAGATGGCCTGGCCGATTAAAGTTTGCCGGGGATGTGATGACGAAGCTCTCATAGACAGGCTGGGGCTCAGAGTCCACATAAATTAAAGCATGTCGTCAAATACGCGCTATCTTTGTAAATAAACTGCAGAATCGAGTTTAAAACAACTACATTCTCACCTGAAAAACTCTTAAAACTTTGTGACACAACAGAGGAGAATTTTTTAAATCGTGCAGGTTTTCTACTCCGCCATTAGCTTTCGCTGTTTGGGCTGCAATACATTCTGGGATACTTGTGCTTCGCAAGTTCGCACAAGTCACCTCTCGATGCGTCCTCGACAAAAGGGGCGGGGCAAGTACACACCCAGGAATTTTAACTGTCCCTGGCAAGATGTGACCTTTGAATTGGAACAGTACTTCGGCGACAGTTGATGATGTTTCACGAGGACACAAGAACGCAAGTACAGACAAGAATGCATATTGAGAAACAGCCATTGTCACTAATGGGCGGGACTTTTTTCCCCTCTGAAGACACGTACAAAGGGAGAATGTCAATCAAAGCGTCTCAGCAGACTGTTTTTATTAAATTAATACACTTTTATCATTAGAAACTGGTTATATCCACACACTGTTGCCACACAAACCCCTTATAAACATGATTTTTGCATAATAGGTCTCTTTTAATGTTTGGAAATATCGGATATGTGGGGAAGTATTTTATAAATTACTTCTTGGTGACACTAGTTAGGTTCCAACTTACTCTTTTCTTGAAATATGTTCTCCATTTATGATATTCTCTGATAACAATTTCAATTCTCCTTTTCCAGTACTTTCCTTCTGTTGCTATTGCCTAGGAAGTAGAAAAAAAACACTGTATTATTGACATAACATAATATTTTACGAGATATTTTTCAAGTTACTAGAATTCAGCTTAAAATGACATTTAAAGGCTTAACTAGGTTCATTAGGCAAGTCATTGTATAACCATGGTTTGTTCTGTAGACAAATCAAAAAAAATATTGCTTAAGAAGGCTAATAATAGTGACTTTAAAAAAATTTAAAAATTTAAAACTGCTTTTATTCTAGCCAAAATAAAACAAATAAGACTTTCTCCAGAAGAAAAAATATTATAGGAAATACTGTGAAAAATTCCTGAATCTGTTAAACATCATTTGGGAAATATTTGAAAAAGAAAAAAATAATAAATTTGCCTTCAACTGTACATGCTTTTTCTATCGAAAAACCAGTTAAATACTAGCAAAGTTGAATGACAGACCACACAGACTCACCTCTGTTGGCCGATGCACTCCTGAGTCCATATTGCCATCCAAAGGTGTAACAAAATGGCAAACCGGGTTCTGTCTCTTTTCTACGTCTTCAAGAAAGAAAAGGCATTGCAAACAGAAATAAACAAACTACGTGTGTTGTATTATATCTGAATATTTCTGCACGGCTCTTACATTGCATATACCAGGCTCTCCAAATGGCATTGTTGAGGCGAATCTTGTCTCTCCACAGCAGCTTGAGGCCCTTGAAGTTCTTCCATTTCGGTGACACCAACCTTCCACTTATGGAGACAAAATAAAAGTTTGTTCACTTTTAAATTGAAGGATATATAGTACTTGAGTTATGCATTTCAGTTGTTGTTTAATTTCATTCATTTATTTATAAGTTAATGCCTAATAACGAATTACAACTGTAGTGGTATTCTGATTTAATAATAACTAAGAGTTAACTAGAGTATAACTAGAGTTGTATTTGTTTTAACTAATAATAACATAGCTGTAATAAATCTGGCATTTTCTCAATGTCGATTTTAATCAATTAACTAAAAATTACTAATGAGACTTTATTGTAAAATGTTACCTATTGTACTTTATAATTTAATTTGGTCAACTCTGAACATGTATATACAATAAAGCAATAGACTAGGCATTTTTTTGTGATTATACCTTATAAAGAATCATGTTTTGCACCTAAAGCCCCAGTCAAATTATACGATTTTTATTGTCGGTTACGAAAGTCACTATGTCAGATTACGCAATTTTCTCCTGATAAAATCATGACTTGTCGTGAGGTAACAAATGTGCCAAACTACACGTTCCTTCATGATCAGTCATCCCGTGATGAATACGACGAGCATTTTTTCCCAAAGCAGCCACAAGTGCTGCTATAACAATATTTCTTATCTCAATTTCAATCTCAATAAACGCTGATGCTTGCAGACAATTAATAACTACATTATTTAAGGGCATTCGTTACGACATGGATAGGATCAAACTTATGATTCCATGTTAATATTCAAAGATATTTTCTTTGAAATTTAAATGTATATTCTTCCACCAGGTTTGCTTCTAAACACTCCCTCACCTGAACTTGCCGCGAGTGAGATGGAGAAAATGAAAGCACATCAGCACCGAGGAAAAATCAGATGCTCAAAACATAATCTTTAAAATAATGACATATTTATAAATTAGCAAATATATAACTGAGGTTTGTGATACAACAATCACAGTGAAGCATTCATTAAATCCTTATTTTCCACAGAGCGAAACAAATCATCCACCAGTATAGTTAAGCAGTGGAGGGGCACAAACAACAATATAATTTGTATATTTGTCTTGGAAAAAATATCTTTTTGAAACTAATTTCATTTGCTATAATTTTTAACTTAATTTTAATGTATCTTTTGTTGGTCAGTTATCAAGATAAACAAGAATAACAAATAACATTTGAGATGATGAGCTTCAAAACAAGTCCGCTTTATGCGCCAAAACACGAAATGCCATGAGATTGTGTTGGTTTGTGAAATAAAATGATAATCTAGCCTAAATAAAATTAAAGTGAAATATTCAGTTTCAGGGAAGCTTATATTAAACTGTTTTCACTATTAAGGACAAATTTGAATAAGCAGGAAATGCATTTGGCAATGTATTCACAGCACTGAACATGTTCCCAGATTACCTCTGAAGAACAAACTCTTGTTGGAAGGATGGGAGAACTCAGAAACTCATTGTGAGAATGGAGATGTCTGCATATTTGTGTCAGTCTGTCAGATAAAATTGCTTTATTAGCACCTTAATATTTTAGAAAAGGTAGTTAAAAGCTTGCATTACCAATGATCTTATACATCCGCGACCCACCCAAAAGTAAATATGCAGCTTATCCCCACGACAACCTACGTTAAGGAAATTGTGCCGAAAGTGTGACAAATTTGTGTGATTTGACTGGGGCTTAAGGTTAACCAATAGTTATTTCTTTTATTATACGTATACAACAGTTTTATAATTGTTCAATGTTTTTAGATGAATTATATAATTTACAGTGCTTGCTGGGATTGTAGTTATTCACACCACTAATGCTTTTAACTACACATTCTTGTACCTTTGTTGATGTTTTTTTAAGATCCATTTTGCTTCAAATAAAAGTTTGCAATGTTGAAATGTACACTGTAAGTGGTTTACATGAAGTTTCTGAATTTAAAATTGCATTATTCAACTCATTATTAATCATAGTTTTTGACAAAAGGAGTATTTAACGTGACCTCCAGACATGCTTATTTCACAACATTAGTCATGACCTCACATATAGCTGCTGAATCTGCAAAATGATACCAAAAAAATTTCTCATTTATTTTTGTCTTTTCTTTTTACTGCTGAAATAAACTTTTTGACTAAACATGTTTATATTTAGCTCAAAATATAGTAAATAATTGAAACTCTTAAGGCCTGCATTCTTCAGCATCTTGAACTTTTTACCTTTTGTAATATTTGTGCACAGTCACTGTTGAGTCAAGCATGCAGTACGCTAGAAAAGCAAAATGTTCAAGACCTGGAGGAGTGTTTTCCCCGAACAAAAGCAGTTCTGTGTAAATTATAACATGATACTGGAAAAGTAAAAATAGTGATTACCACATAATAAAACTTAATGGATCAGAATCTTATACGTTTCAATTTTTTTTTATTTGCAGACATATGAGTTTTCTCTTGTGGACTATTTTGTAAACATCTGTCATGTGAAGTATCCTTTTTCAGGCACTCATGTTAAAATTAACAACATGCAAATGAAAAATGCCTATGCAGTCACAAACAATCGACACTGAAAGCTTTCGAGACAAAAAGGTAAGTGTAGTGTAAAACTTTAGGGGTTTTAAAACTAATCTAAATGCATAGAAAGAACATCACATGCAAACAAATCGTCTACTAAAATGTTTTTTAAAAATGTCAAATTACAGGTGAAATAGTGTTTCATCAAGATTAAGTAAAACAGATTTGTCCATGAAAAAGTCTTGCAATATTTTAGTATTTTATTATATATATATATATTAATATATATATATATATATATATATATATATATATATATATATATATATATATATATTAAATTGTTTTTTTTTTGGAGAAATGGGTAAAACCTAGTGGTTTGAACCCCCAGTGTAAAAGCATAATTAAATAGAGTCTTAAAATAATTGTTGTTCAAAATATGCCTGAGATGTATTTTTGACAAATTATAATGGCACTGAAATATAAATTATATTGCATTAGATTGATTCTGTATTCACATTAACAACTACTACCAATTACAAGGCTGATGAAAAGGATGTGTTTGTGTATTTGGAAGAGGAAATACTTCATAAAAGTTTATCTCAATAAAAAAAAAATACCTTTTTATAAACAAAGTTCTCATTGTAACATTAATGTTGTGACAAACAAAATGTAAACAAACAGCTGTCAGCTAAAACAACAACAAAAACAAAACAATTTAAAAAATAACTGAATGTTTTCACCTTTAGTATGACTTGGGTAAACAAATATGTTTCTTAAAAATGTTTTGCGCATATATATATATATATATATATATATATATATATATATATATATATATATATATATATATATATATATATATATATATATATATATATATATATATATATATATATAGTTTTTTTTCACAAATATTTTCGTTTCTTTGCACTGGTTGATTTTTTATTTAGAGTTCTTTTTTGTTTGCAAATTTAATTTTTTATTTCTCAAAACTTAATTTTCCGTTTGCAGTTCTTTACTTTAGTTAGCAAAATTAATTTTTATTTCTCATAAATTAATTTTCGTTTGCGATGTTTGGAGATTTGAATTTATTTTTTTTATTTGCTCAATACTTAATTTTTTATTTGCAAAACTTTTTTATTTTGCAAGTATATATGGCTCTAAATTGACTCCATACTTTTGTATGTATAAGTCATACTTGGATGCTATTTCAGACCGAATATTCAAAATAGCATCACAAGTTGTCACTGTTAAAAAAAACTATCAAATGTGTGAATATAAAACCAACTTCACCTCAATAATGTTGTTTTGAAGTCATACTTGCATGTGCTTTCAGACTGAATATACAAGGTACCATGGTAAACAATATAGTTGGTCACCAAACGAATGTACAAATATAAAACCTCAATAACAAAAAAAATAAATAAAAAAAATATCACAAACTCACAAGCTTCACCAACAAAGACTACTCAGTTTCTGCAAGTTAGCTTAAGTTACAAGGGACTAATACGTACTTTAACAGTGGTCCAACTACTAAAGTCATCAGCCAAAAAATACTGAAGTAAAGCTGGTTTTATATTCACACATTCAGACTTCCTCCTCAATAATATAACTTCATTAAGGTATTGTTTCCTAATTCTAAATAGGGAAATCATATTAGCAGCAAATGACTTTCAAAGTACAACATTGTTCACAGTCAAATAAGTAGTGCTAATGCTGTTTTGAAGTCATACTTGCATGTGACTTCAGACTGAATATTCAAAGTACCATGGTAAACACTATAGGGAGCATGTTGTCACTGAATGAATGTACAAATATAAAACCAATTTTACCTCAGTAACAAAACCTCACAACAACTCAAAACACCTCAATGTTTTCACCTTGAAGGAAACAAAAGGCCCGTTTCCACTGAGTGGTACGGTACGGTTCGGTTTGGTTTGGTACGCTTTTATAGCCGTTTCCACTGTCAAAAAGCGTACCGAACCGAACCGTACCACTTTTTCGGCACCCTTTCGAAAGGGTACCAAACACAAGAAAGGGTACCAAAAGGCGGAGCTAGACGCGCAGCTGAACGTTATTGGTTTACAGAGATACGTCATTCGCTTACGCAACAAGCCAGAATGAAAACAAAAAACCCGCCATGTTTGAATTACACAGAGAGAGATTATAGCAGAATTATAAATACATATAATAATGAGCCATGGTCGACCCGGGCTCAAACAAACCTTGTCATCGTCTTGATAAACAGCCATAAAGCCATGGAGTAGAGCAGATTTACCCTGTGCCGCGTAGTTTTTTACGAGCCAGTCTGAGGCGCGAGCGGTTTCGCTTTCTTCCTTGCGCTCGCGCGCATCTAACATTATATCTGAAATAACAAACTTCTTGAGCTGATGATAATAACCTGCGCTTGATTATTGATGTGCTTTTGAAACCCGATCCTGTCAGACAATGACAAACGCGAGAGTGAAGCGTGAAAAAACAAAGGAGAAGCCGGAAAAAAGGAGCACATTATTTTTTCAGCAAACGTGAACACACTGCCTTATTTAATTATTATTGTTATTATCACCTTCTGGAATATTATGAACTCAGAATGATGGAATTGTTCTCTAACAAAGGCTACATGTGCTGCTGAAGATTATAGACACAGATGAGAGGTTTACAATGACTGTAGGCTATATTTTGTTGCTTTTGAACTTAAATACGGACGAAATGTCTGTTGTGTGTAGATCTTCAGTAGTTGTTAAAATATTGGAGACTGTAAGGGGCTGTATGTGTTTATATATGTTCATTTATTTATTTAATATAATTACAGACGTTACAGTAGGCCGTTTCACACTGTCATTGATCTGCAGTTATAATCAACTCATGTTCATTGAAAAGTTAGTAATAAACATTTCTACACAAGTATTTATGTGTGTAAAGCATCTGTTTTGTGAGAAGTGCTTTTCATATGATATGTAAGTGACCCATACAGCTTTATTGTAGAAATTTCCTCGAGCTAGAATGACGTCAACTGAAACTTTCTGTCATACACCACGCCCACCAAAGGGGTACCCTTGTTAGTGGAAACGCAAGGTGACCCGTACCAAACCGAACCGTACCAGTCAGTGGAAATGAGCCATAGAGTTAAAAGGGACTAGTATATACATTAACTGTGGTCCAACTACTAAAGCCAATGGCCAAAGAATATTGCGGCAATGTTTTATATTCACACATTCGGACTTCTCCTAAATGATATCATTTCAAAAAGCATTATTTGCCAATTCTAAAAAGTGAAATCTAGGCATGAGCCGCTATAAGAATCTGACGGTATGATAACCTTATCACAATTTCACGGTTTTGTTATAACTGCTCTACAATATTTTTTAGATTCTGGTTTGACAGAATCCATACTTGGCTTTCATTAAAGATGATTTCAGTCCCCCCTGTTGTTCCAGAAGATATTTTCTTTCTCTGATGTTGTGAACTTTAGTTTACTAATGGGTAAATATCATATTCATTGTTGTAAGTGGAAAAAATGCAGACCCTCTTTTAGATGTTTTCTTTCTGGGCTAGAGAAAGTGACTCAAAGCTTCAAATACTTCAGAAACCAAAGTAAAATAACTGAAGCTCTCTATACTTCATTTTCAGAATATTTATTGTTGTAATGTTTTGTTTTTCCTTTGATGTAGGTCTTTTGTACCGCTCCTTGCTTCGTTACAGTTGTAACAATTAAATTTGTATTTTTTTTAATTGTAAACATGCCTTGCGATGTTGATTGTTCCCTGTTTTGTGATGTAAACTTTTTTGCAACAATAAAAAAAAATATCCAGGTAAACAACTTTTTTTCCCCTATGAAAACTTTTTTTTTTTTTGAAAGATTTATAATATTTTGGGACAGTAAACATGTTAGGCTAAATAATTCAATTGAATCATTGACTTCTTTATCATTGACTTAGATTTCTTTACAATTTAAACGGCATATTTGGATAGTTTTTCTGCTGAAGATACTGTTGTCTTAAAAAAATGTAAATAAAAATTCTTACACATACCTTGGGAACTGTATTACAGAAAATTGGCAGTCTTAAAACCTTGACTTGGCGGTATACATTGAAAAGGGTTATCGTCCCATGCCTAGTGAAGTAATATTAGCGGCTAATGACTATCAAAGTACAACCTTGTTCACAGTCAAATAAATAGCGCTAATGTTGTTATTGCGGTAAATTTGGTTTTATATTCGCACATTTGGACTTTCTACTCAATAATAGAACTTCTTTAAGGTATTGTTTCCTCATTCTAAACAGGGAAATCACATTAGCAGCCAATGACTATCAAAGTACAACATTGTTCAGACAAATAACTAGTGCTAGTGTTGTTTTGAAGTCATTTTTGTTGTTGTTGCTGTTGTTGTTTTGAAGTCATACTTGCATGCTATTTTACACCGAATACACAAAGTACCATGGTAAACAATATATGGAGCATGTCACAAGTTGTCACTAAACAAATGTACAAATATAAAACCAACTTTACCTCAATAACAAAACCTCAGATCAACAAAAAAAAAAACACCTGAATGTTTTTACCTTTAAGGAAACAAATATGCTAACTTCTCCAACAGATGCTCAGTTTCTGCAAGTTAACCAAAACTAAAAGCGGCTAATATAAACATTAACTGTGGTCCAACTACTAAACCCATCGTTCAAAAAATCTATAAGTTATATTTTGTTCCTTAAAACAAAACCCACCTGTATGCAAGCGTCATGCATTCAAAGAGTTTCGTCAGAGAAGCATCAATAGACAGATGCGACGTGCTAGTTTTCCCGAAGTGATACGTCTGGCAGGTTTGTTTGTTTACAGTGTCGAAGTCGTAACCTTTCTTCGGGGGGTGATCGGTATGAGGGGAAGACACCATAAAATGACCGCTGTGGATGATCTGGGGCTCACGACCGTCTGGTTTCTTGAAAGAAAGCGTGGACTCCTCCGCGTCGGAATCGTCGTCCTGCTTGATCATCATTGTGGCCCTCCGGTATTGTCGAGTAGCCATGTTAAAAATAGGCGCTTCGACTTTTACTATAAGTATTGCAGTTAAAAACCCGGGGGTGTTACTTTACTTTTCGTCAATTCCTTCGTCCATTTTTGCGCAGTTAGTTTGTATTGTTTTATAAGCTATTTAAATGTCCGCACGCCCATCGCGTTAGCCTGCATGCTAACCACTACTTGTAACTTCAAGGGATTTGGTGAACTCAAGACGGGCGTTGCGTAGCGATGACAGACTTGACTCTGATTGGTTGGCTCAAGGGAGACGCCCACTGTTTTGGAGACGCACTCTATATATGCGTGCTGCAACTGTGCAAGTCAGTCAAAACTACAACAAAAGTCAGAAGTGATAGATTCAGTAAAGCCCGACTTTATTCATATATCCCATGGCAAAATCTCAGGTTTAAATGTACAGAGTTCAATACAAGTTTATTTGTAAAGCACTTTTCACAATAATTATTGCTTTAAATCAGCTTTACAAAAGGTTATTGCATTACAATCAACATCAGAAAAGGTTATTAGTTACTAATAAGTTAAACTAGTAACCAATAGCTTTAACAGTTAAAGTTATTATATATAAACATAGTTAACCTGCTGTTATGTAGTATATAGGTGATGTCTACACTACCTGATAAAAGTCTTGTCATCGATCCCAGTTGTAAGAGCAACAAATAATAACTTGACTTCTTGTTGATGACTTGGAAAAGTGGCAGAAGATTGATTTTTCTGATGGATCATCTGCTGAACTGCATCCCAATCATCACTAATACTGCAGAAGACCTACTGGAACCTGCATGAACCCAACATTTTTAAAGAAATCAGTCAAGTTTGGGGAAGGAAAAATCATGGTTTGGGGTTACATTAAGCATGGGGGCGTGCAAGAGATCTGCAGAGTGGATGGCAACATTAACAGCCTGAGGTATCAAGACATTTGTGCTGCCCATTACATTACAAACCACAGGAGAGGGCAAATTTTGCAGCAGGATAGCGCAAAAAGTTCCTGAAAACAAAGAAGGTCTAGGTCAGGGGTGTCCAAACTCAGTCCTGGAGGGCCGGTGTCCTACAAAGTTTAGTTCCAACCCCAATCAGGCACACCTGGGCTAGCTAATCAAGCTCTTACTAGGCTTTCTAGAAACATCCTTGCAGGTGTGTTGGGGCAAGTTGAAGCTAAAATCTGCACACCAGACCTCCAGGACCCAGTTTGAGCCACTTGAGTTTGAGTAACCTTCATTTTTAGGTGAACTATCCCTTTAAGGCAGGGGTGTACTAACTCGGTCCTGGAGAGCCGGTGTCCTGGAGAGTTTAGCTCCAACCCTAATCAAACCCACCTGAACCAGATAATCAAGCTGTTACTAGATATACCAGAAACTTCCTGGCAGGTGTGTTAAAGCAAGTTGAAGCTAAACTCAGCAGGACACCGGCCCTCCAGGACCGAGTTTGGACACCCCTGGTCTAGATGCTTCAGGATTAGCCAGCCCAGCCACCAGATACAAACATTATTGAGCATGTCTGGGTTAAGATGGAGGAGGCATTGAAGATGAATCCAAAGAATCTTGATGAACTCTGGAAGTTATTTGAGTCATTGCAGAGATGTATGGATGCAGTCCTCCAAGCTTATGGGAGTCATACACAATATTAATTCTGTTTCCACTGCACTATGATTTTATTCTATACTGGACATTATTTACGTTAAGCGACCAGACTTTGTCTAAGCAAAGTCAGACCTTACTATCCTTATTAAATCATTAAAAATCAAGGCACGATCATATTTTATTTCGGTAAAACAAAGCGTAATCTAGAGGCCTTTGCCTTTCACATAAGCCACTTCTGATACTAAATGATCAACTAGAAGTCAAGTTATTATTTGCTTATCCTAAATCTTGGATAGACGAGACTTTTGTCAGGTATTGCAATGTGGACATGTTCAATTAAATGTATTTGTGTATTAAGTGTGTGTCGTCCTCAATGTAAATAAAAGCTGGTAAGTACTTTTTTTATCCACAATGATGCATCTTGTACATCATCTTATTATCTTTTGGGAGAAGCCTGTGTCATTTCCGGTCAAAAACAACTTTGCTGGTTGAATAAAAGTAACTTTGCCAGGGGTGTGAAGAATTTTGTGCTGGACTACATTGGAACTAAATTTAGTTTTCAAAATATAGTATGTGCTACATAAAATAAACGCATTTAGACGGATCATTCAGTAGAAAAATAGTTTATTGTGGTAAACACGAAAACATTTACTGTTGTTAGTAGTGTTCTGAATGTATAACTGCAATCAGTAACAGCTGAAGGCATGTAGATGCCAAAAAGTAGATGTAAAATGAACAACTGCACATTAAAATAATTGACTCTTTAGTAAATAACTTAAGAGCAACAAACAAACAGGAACAAACGCACTTATGAAAGTTTCAGCAGGAAATGAAAACAAAAAAAAATTATGTTTGAAACAGGGCAAACTGCATTCCATGTATAACCATGAAGGAAAAACATCACAGAGCTTTCCAGTCAATGGGCTTCTTTCCTGACTTCTTCAGCAGTTCATTGGCCTTTGAGAAATGTTTACACCCGAAGAATCCACGGTGAGCAGACAGTGGCGATGGATGCACTGCTTGCAGAACATGGTGCTGCTTCTACAAATAAACAATTAAATAATGCATGAGTGAAATATTTATAGGAAAACGTTATGATATTTATAAAGTTTTGAAGACAGATTCAACTCATCTAGAAGTAAACAGTTGAGTTTGACCATTTTTTAATCTGTTCAGCTGATCTCCAGGTCTGGCGGGAACAGCTTTAGCTTAGCTTAGCATAGATCATTGAATCGGATTAGACCATTAGCATAATAAGTTAATTATGATAATTTTCCTATTTAAAGCTTGACTCTTCTGTAGTTAAATTCAGCAGAAATGTGCAACAATGGGAATCTAGAAGTGTGTTGATATTAGAGATGCACTGAATTTTTGAGAAAATACCCAAAATTTATGGTCCCAATATATGGTATGCCATTTAATGGACCATAAACTGTTGTGGCTTTAGTCATTGTTGGGATATTCTTTTAAATCTGGAAGCAATAAAATCTTATATCAAAATATACATAATTATCGTTCAATATGGAAAATGATTATTGAGATTGTATTTTTGCCATATCACCCAGCCCTACTGATGACTAGGACCTATACTATTGTTGTATATATACCATGTATATACCATGTATATATACATTACAGCTTCTCATTCAAAACATTCTATTTTTTTAATAGCGGGTGATAATCGCACCAAAACGTATTAAAAAGTATGTGAATTATAACAGCGCAAACTTTTCTGTAACTGTAGTAGTGCTTTGCGTCATTTGTTTAACCCTTTAAGGTTACGTGCTGACTGACTGACTGACTGACGGAGACAGGTGCGTGATGCGTGAGGCCAGCAAACACGACGTATAGCCGTTTCACTTTATTTCAGGACGCATTAATACCGGAGGCATTCATAAATATTCCTAGTAAATCTAATAAATGCTGAAGACATACTCGTTACATAAATGCATTAAATCACACCTCAGCAGTGTTTATTTGAGAGCACACAGGAAAATCTGCACGCTTTTAAAGTGGCTTATATTTGAGGGGAAGTAAAAGAAGTTGTGCACGAGCAGAAAAAAAAATCGGCGCACAAGCAAAGAGATCTGCATGCTCGTAGGCTATTACATAAATGCGATCTCGACTTCTAATACTGCGCTAACGACATTTGTCATTGAAATAACGCCACAGGTAGTTGGTAGATCTGTGTAAAAATGGCCTGCCGCCACAGCTGGGAAAAATCCTAGAGGAAACACTGTATACACACTATTTTGGCATAATAATAAAGCAACTTTGCAGCTGTACCACCGATGAAGTAGGCACAATGATAATAAACACCGCTTAAAAATCAGCCAAATTGTGTCAATATAACTACTGTGACCACCTATAAATGCCTCTAGCTCAGCATAGGGGCAGATTCCAAAACTAACATCATTAATGGGCGGGGCTTTCCCCCTCTGATGACACGTACAAAGGCAGAATGTCAATCAAGGCATTTCTGCAGACTGTTTATTAAGTGTGTGATCATAAAAATAGAAATAATACATTTTTAACATTAGAGGCTTGTTATATTCACAGGCGGTCAAAACAACTGTGTTTAAACCGCTTATAAAAGTGATTTTTGCATAATAGGTCCCTTTAATGTCAGTGAAACAATCAAACACATCAAGTTCTTCTCAACACACCTTATTGATGGCAGCTCCCTTCTTCTGAGCGTAAGCGCCCCAGAGAATGAAAACAAGACCCTGCATGTTAGAGCTGAGCCAGTGCACCACAGCGTCTGTGAAAGTCTCCCAGCCCTTGTCCTTGTGAGAGTTGGCCTGATGTGCTCGAACCGTCAGCACAGCGTTCAGCAGCAGGACACCTACGGACGGAAAATTGGTTGTAGACAAGGGATAGTTCACCCAAAAAAATAAAAGTACTCACTATTTACTCTCCCTCAAATGGTTCTGAATTATTATGAGCTTCTTTATTCAGTTGAACACAAGAGTAGTTATTTTGAAGAAAGCTGAAAACCGGTAACCATTGACTTGCATAGTAGAAAAAAAAAAACAATACTATGGAAGTAAATGGTTAAAGGTTTCCAGCTTTCTTCAAAATATCTCCTTTTGTGTTTAACAGAAGAAATAAAGACAAAGTGCTTTGGAACAACTGAAGGGCGATTAAATAAGCATTTTCAGTGAACTTTTGAGAGATTTGAGTGAACTATCCCTTTAAATGTATACATAGAAAACCAATGATATTAGAATGTAAAATTTTGATAAGAGAAAGGTATTTTTGAGAGACTAGTCAACATAATCTTATTATTTACTGAGGTCTTAACACCTGACAAAATATTCAAGCCGTTTTGCTTCCCCACAAATTAAACAGATGGCATCTACTGACTTACAAAATGATAACAATTCATCCATGGCAATAAAATGAACATCTGGCCATGCAAATGATAGTTTTAGGACATTAAGTTATTGAAAAAAATTGCTGAAATAAACAATTTACAAAGTTAGCGCTTTCAACAATGAAGGATTCTCAAAAGCAACCTATGTGTGTTGCTTTAAGAAAAGTACCATACGTCTGTGTATAATTTGATCATTTTCAGTTTTGTGTGAACTATCCCTTTAAAAGAATACATAGAAAAACAATGCCATTACACTTTATTTCAGAATTAGCATAATCTAATATTCAGAGAAAGGTATTTTTGAGAGACTGGTCAACATCATCTTGAAAATGACTGAGGTCTTAGCACCTGACAATATATTTAAGCCATTTTGCTTGCCCACAAGTTAAACTGATGTCCATTTACTGAAGTACATAATGATAACAATTCATCCACTGCTATATAAAATAAGTGTCGAATAAATGGAATTAAATAAAATGAACATCTGCCCATGCAATGATGGTTTTACGACATTTAGTTAGTGAGAAAAAAATGTACAATTTACAAAAGTTAGCGCTTTCAACAATGAAGGATTCTCAACAGCAACCTGTGTGTTGCTTTAAGAGAAGCACCATACATCTCTGTATGATTTGATAGTCTTAGTTTTCTTAGTTTAAACCCATTTGATCAATCATTTAAATTATTCAATTTATATACATAAAAACTATTAATGTTTCTAATATTGCTTCTTATTTTGCTTATTTTCTTTGCTCTAGCAAACCTTGCTACTGTTATTTAATGGGGTGCTTTCAAAGGAAATGATAGAATAAATAAAGACAAAGTGGTTTGGAACAACTGAAGGGCGAGTAAATAAGCATTTTCAGTGAACTTTTGAGAGATTTGAGTGAACTATTCCTTTAAATGTATACATAGAAAACCAATGACATTAGAATGTAATATTTTGATAGGAGAAAGGTATTTTTGAGAGACTGGTCAACATCATCTTATTATTTACTGAGGTCTTAACAAATTAAACTGATGGCCATCTACTGACTTACAAAATGATAACAATTCATCCATGGCAATAAAATGAACATCTGGCCATGCAAATGAAGTTAGCGCTTTCAACAATGAAGGATTCTCAAAAGCAACCTATGTGTGTTGCTTTAAGAAAAGTTCCATCCATCTGTGTATAATTTAATCATTTTCAGTTTTGTCTTCAGTTTTGTCTTCAAGTAAGAGATAAGAGAATTTCTCTCTTTCAAGGTTTTTAGTGTCACATGATGTTGTGAAGCAGAAATTTTCCAGAGTTTGTTTTTGTTAAATAACAGCAATACCGGCTTGATTTGTACCAGCCAGACAACCTACTAGATAAAATAAAGATGAAGTTCAGGCATGCTGGACGAGACTGGTAAAATATATGATGTTCATGAGCATCACGACAATGATATTTCTTGAAAAGTAATTTTCCTTTAAGAAATGCTGTTTTTATTAGCTTTTAAAAATATATTTAAGCAATGATCCTACTGCAAATAAACATCATTGAACATGTATTATACACATAGACCAGGGGTGACAAACTGAGCTCCTGGAGGGCACAGGACTCAATTCGTTGGATCAGGTGCGTTTAATTAGGGTTGGAACTAAACTGTGCAGAGCTGCGGCCCTCCAGTAACTGAGTTTGATACCTGTGACATAGACAAACATCACCTTTTTGGAGAGGACACTATATGTTGTATAATTGCAGACTAACAGTGTTATATACTGATCACCTTATATACAGTTCCTTTGGAACAACAATTTTCCTGTTAAACACGAGAAGATATTTTGAAAAATGTTGGATTGGAAACCTGTAACCACTGACTTCCTTAATATTAGTTTTTTCCTACAATGGAGGTCAATGTTACAAGTTTTTAGTTTCTTCAAACTATTGTCTTTTGTGTTCAACAGAAGAAGAAACAAATCTCATAAAGGTTTGTAACCTCTTGAGTGGCAGTAAATAGTGAGTAAATTTTCATTTTTGGGTGAATTATCCATCTTTTAAACTTATGATTTGCTGTTTTGAATGCATTGTGAACTAGTCTGACTCTTTTTTTCTTTAAATATTATGACCTTCATGCATTAATCTAAGAGAAATGTGTGACAGAGAACAGGAAGCAGAGGGAGTAGAGAGAGGAACAGGATCAGCAAAGGACCTCGAGACAGAACTTGAACTTTGGTTGTCTAAAGTGCTAAAGCAGGATATTATTGTTGATAGACGGAAACCACATGTGTCCAAACAGTTTACTTTTCAGGAATTGAGAATTTTTTTTTTAAAAGTTCAACGTTGCTGTCAGAGTTATTTGTGTGACCTTACAGTCAGGATCTTCCATGTGTGATTATATGATTAACATTTAACACACACACACACACACACACACACACACACACACACACACACACACACACACACACACACAAACACACACACACACACACACACACACACACACACACCTTCAATAGAGTTACAATTTTTTTAGCTTTGAATTTTGGAGTAACAATATGTATTTTGGCCTTCGTTTCAATGGCTAAATCTGAGACAGTGACAGAATTTTTGTTTTTGATCACCGATTTAAGAAATGAAATATGGCTATCGCTTACATAAATGCTATTTATAAAACAAAATTAGCATTGCAACAGTTTGAAGTCTCTTGACAAATTTTTCATTGCCATTAATTGTGTGATTAATGTGAACAAATAGAGTAAGAGTGTAAAAAACAAGAAGCACACCTTGATTTGCCCATCCTGTGAGATCTCCATGATCAGGCTGCACAAAGCCTTCGATATCTGAAGCCAGTTCTTTGAATATGTTCAGCAAACTGTGAAATTAAAGTGATAAATGTCATATAACATAGTAATTGAAACTGTAACACTATTTAGAAATGACGCATTACTGAGAAATCGCTTTATAAAAATAAGCTTTGGCTTAAATATTGTAAAGAAATACCTCGGTGGAGGTGGCACAGGTCTCTGAACACTAAAACAAAGCCCATGAGCCTGGTTAGGTCCATGATAAGGATCCTGGCCGAGAATCACAACCTTCACCTGCCATCACAAGACAAAAATTTACTTATTTCAGATACTATTCATTCGCAAAAACACAGTTTCATTATTTAATAATTTATTTATTCACATACAAGATTTGTGAAAGTGATTCTGTGTTTAGCTTGCACAGTTTATCATAGTAAATAGCACCATGCAAAAGAGAACAATGTTTGATTAGGTATGTCTGGTTAATCAGGCAGAGCTTCAAAAGCATCTCAAATGCCACAATTGAGCAATATCACACGAGTAGCAGTGCGATGTGGCTGTATATTGGCATTGATGGGAGGCGTTCGTTGGCTCGAGGCCACAGTGACAATATACAGTACAGCCATATCGCACTGTTACTCATGTGATATTGTGTTTATATAACAGTTCAACAGCATAATCGTGTATAAAAAAGAAAATCAAACAATCTCAAAAATCTTTTTGTACGAGGAACTACTTTCTTCCACCATTCATTCATATCTGCAGCTGACGTCAGAACAGCAGGAACCGTTGCTACTTCACAAACGTCATTTTAGAGCTAGCATTTGAATGATTCTCTAGCGTAATGTCTAAAGTGACAACAAAACAGGTGATTTTGCTGACATTTTAAGATTAGAAGGCTGAACGGCATGAAATACCATCAGTCTACAGAGATTTCCCAGCATTTATCTGTTGCAATCAGAAGATCACAATAATTAACCCTGAAAAAGCCAAAGCAAAGCAAACACTACCAGATGACTATGGTATCAATACAGCACTACAACATACAAAAGAGAGAGATTGGCTTAAAATATCAGTTACCTGTTTATAATGATTTATTCAGCTGTAGTTAGAAATTTACATTGAGTTTTTCTCCTCTAAGGATTTATTCCATGGTTTTTGTCGCCATCTTGTGGCGGAAAGTCAACCATCTTTGCTCTGCTTAGTATGACAAGCTGATGGCCACCAACATGCTGAATCTCTGAAATTATAAATATTTAAAATAGGCACTACCCTTATAAATAAACTGCATATTTGCAATCTAAACAACTACATTCTTACCTAAAAAACCTCAAAAGTACATTATGTTGTCCAACAGCTGAAATCTTTGTCAAACTGTAGTGAGTTTATTGATCTGCTGTCGCTCTATGCAAGCAGAATAATACACAAGGGTGAGGAGGCTGTACGAGTGCTGTTATTACAGGAATAGCGCACGGCTATCAGCCAATCAGATTCGAGAACCAGACAGAACTGTTGTATAAAATAATTAAATATATAAAACAACAAGAATTTAGAGCATGAAAGTCAAAACAACAAAAAGATGCTATGTTTTCAGGCATGTTTATGTTCATTATATTCAATGCAAATGTATAAAAATCATCTGTAAAATGCACACAAAAAAACATGTGATGCATGTGTGGTATTAACACTTTAATATTGGCTTCATTGGATCTTTAAAAGCAAACGTAAGCAGCTATAAATTCTTTCCAATTGTTGTTTCTGAACCATGTTTATCTGGCAATTCTGTAATGTTTTATTAAATGCTCCTAAAGGTTTCTTTTCAGAATTCAGTGGTTTAACCATATTTGTCTTTGCTAGGATTTTAAACAGTTACGAAACACCAAAACACATTTTTTGAGATGTTGACAGTCATATATATATGTAAAAAGTGAAAATTGGTTGTTTTTGCATCGTTTAGAGCCAATTCGTTCTTCTGGTTTAAAACGAAACTGAAGCTACGTCACGTCTGTGAGATCATTGTATAACTTAATTAATATGCATGAATACTTTGAAGACAGTTTTTACCAGTTACAGTGTTCAGAGACACCACGTTGTGTTGCCAATCGTAATTCAAACAAGTGGAAGAAGAATTGATCGGAGACATGGGTCGTCAGTGTTGCATTTATAAATGTGCCGCAACAAACCTTTTGTTTCCATTTCCCCACAATGAGAGCACAGCTCAAGTATGGACCCAAGCAGTTGGATTACAGTGGTTTGCTAACACACAATAAGAATATGCTTGTAAAAAACTTTTTTATTTTTAACCTTAGAGCTTTTCAAATCTGGAAATGGTGAAATCCGGATTTGCCGCTCGTCTTCTTTTAAAGATGCGGTTCCAGTTGGTGTTGATTGTCCTGTCTCTACGGATTTGGTATGTGTGCGATCAGCGTTCTTTGTTTATGTTTCTTCAGATAGCCAAGTTAGTTAGTATCATCAGCAGTACTCTCAGTTTTTAAAGGCATATCAAAATGATTTAGTTACTAAGTTTACAGTAATATCACTACAACATCATGGACTGAAAATCCTCCACTTCCACACAGCTCTCAAATCCTCTGTAAATGCTGCTCTATGAATCGATGTCCATCTCCCCCGTGTCTGTGTTCGGGTTGTGGCACGTAATGAAACTCCCCTTTTCATGCTTCCCTCTTTCAACTTCCACTCACACCTAAACAAAGCTGGACTCACCCACCTTCCTGACTTTTTTCAACTAGAGGTGTGAAAAACGCTCTGCTGAGACAGGGGGGTTTCATGGCCCTTTAATGCAAGAGAACATGCAACTATCTAGAAAAGCCTTTGACATGACATTCAAACTCACATCTTTTATATCACAGGTTTGAGTCCAGGTGAAAACTTGATGCGGAGGTGGATAGACGGTGTGCTTTTTCCTCTCTTCGCCAACAAATGACATCAACTGCAGAAGAGAAACACCGCTGCATTATTCTTGTTAGTTAAAAAGACAGTTTGCAATTTAATTTGTAAAATGATTGAGGTAAAGTTGGTTTTATATTCACACCTTCAGGCTATCTCCTTAATAATATCATTTTAGAAAAGTATTCAATAGGGAAATCCTTCAGTAGCCAGTGACTATTGTTCAGAGTCAATTAAATAGTGCTAATGTTGTTTAGAAATCATAACTACATGCTGTTTAGGACTGATTATTAAAAGTAGCGTGCTAACCCTGCTGAATAATCCATCTTAAACCAGCCTAGGCTGGTTGGCTGGTTTTAGCTGGTTGACCAGCCTGGTTTTAGAGGGGTTTTGGCCATTTCCAGCCTGGTCTTAGCTGGTCAGGCTGGGAAATGACCAGCTAAATCCAGCTAAAACCAGCCTGTTTTAAGCTGGACATAGCTGGTTTGGCTGGGCTCCCAGCTTGTCTAGGCTGGTCAAGCTGGTTTTAGCTGGTCATTTTCCAGCCTGACCAGCTAAGACCATGCTGGAAATGGCCAAAACCCCTCTAAAACCAGGCTGGTCGACCAGCTAAAACCAACCAACCAGCCTAGGCTGGTTTAAGCTGTTTTTTTTTCAGTAGGGAAACAATATAGAAACAGTCACAAATTGTCAATGAATAAATGTGCGAATATAAAACCAACTTTACCTCACTTTTAAACTGTAATTCTGACATACTGATTTGAAGTAGCTCCTCTCGAATTCAGCATTGAGGGCTTTCCTCCAGCTCTCTCCAATCCCGTCCGGAGCAGCATTCTGAAGCCGCTCCAGAGCCGCCTTCTTGTTTTTGGCGATGCGCTCCAACTGCTCAGGACTAAGGGGTGCACCATTTCCGCTTTCCAACTTCTGTTTCTTCACCTGAGAAGATATTTTAGTGTATTTTGTTGAATTCCATGTTCGCTTGTAAACTATTCGTGGCATTTGTACAGTCAAAAAGCTAAAGAAAGCAACGTTTGTAAACATTGTCGCATTGTTTTTGTCATGCAATGTTCAAAGTGTATCATTACGCCAAACAAAAGTGTCACGTGAGAAAATAGTAACATTTATAGAGGTCAACCGAAACATTACGCATACATTTAGCCGCTAACGCTGAGGTTAAAATATGAGGCTAGATTATTTCTCAAGACTGCTGCATGTTTTTGAAACCAGTGGTAGCTTTTGTTTTGTAATGTGACGTAAAGCTACTTCCGGAAATGTGTAAATATTTAGCGGGAACGTAAAATAGTTAGGTGTCAGTCAGAGCAAGCTCTATTAGCTTGCGAATGACAACATGTGCAGTAAATAAATAAAGAAAAAAAAATTTTTTTCATTCATAATTTTGGTCAGAAATGCGACAATCGTGCAGCGCGCAAACTTGCAGAGAAGCCGCGCCAAAACAAAAGCGTGTTTAACTCACATCATCTCTTGTTTCCCCTGTATTTATCTCGTCAAGATTCCTTTTCTTGGGCGCTGGAGAAAAAAACGACTTGATGCTTTTCTGTCCGATCATTTCCACAAATAAAACGATTATTTAAACGCGATAAACATTAAAAAGCAATACTCGAGTTAGTAAGTGCACGCGTGGTAGCGTTTGAAGAGCTGTAGCTCCCGCCAGACGTCTGTGACGTTGTTGATTACGCGAGGACGTAACTCAGCGTGTGGAGCGTGACAAACAAAATATGGACAAGAAATTTTATAACTTTTACATTAAAAATTATGCAGAACCACATTGTTGCCCAAATGCCAACCTTTTTGTAATTCCTAGTAAATTCTGTTTCACCAATAAAGTTACAGTTTTTCTCAGTGGCTTTGGTGCATTTGTGTATGATTTGTGCATGAACAGTAATTTTGATAACAGTAAGTTTGATATGGAATGACTATTCAGCATTTACAAGTTTAGTTAATTTTGACTGACATGACATAAGCAAATGATAATGTTATAAAACAGCAGAGAGTTGTATGAAAGTGATTGATGCATGTCCAAAAGCATTTGCAATGTGTTAAAAGGAATGAGAAACTGCTACTATGATGTGCACAAATGACTGATGGTTTTGAGAAATGCATGAACTGTTGTGCAAATGTAAATAGTGAGAAATGCACCAAAGAGGCTGAGAAAAAACTGTAAAGAAGTGACATATAAACGAATTCATTTTAACTTCTCCAGTGAAACAAGTTGCTATTTTTTAGAGACATGGAATCTGCGTGCACCTTTTGTGAATTAAAGAGGGAATCGATAAAACACCTGTTTTTTGATTGCACATATACTCAAATGTTTTGGTTTGATGTTAAATATCTTATATTTAAACTTACAATATAAAAAAAATCTGTTATATTTTTTGACATACAATAATAATAATAAAACTTTGGAGCAAAATTTGTTTATTAATTTAATGATTATATATGGGAAGTACCATGTACACAAACAAAAATAGTCCAATGATAAACCTAACATGTATTTGTTTAAAATTGATCTTAAGCATTATATCAAACCTTAGAAAAAAATTATAAATAAAAAAGCTACAAGGATGTATGCAATTTTGGAATACTTTTCTTATACGAATTCCTTGTAATTTATATATCCTCTGTAATTTTATGTATTTGTTTGCTTTTTATTTTCTATTGATTTGTTCCTTTGATGTGAAAATAATTGTAAGCATTAAATTCCTCATTTTTTGTATGTTACTGTTGTGCAATAAAAAACAAGTGACAAACTAAAAAAGGTGACAAATCAAAAAGTTGTCAGACTAATAAACCAACAAATAGACTAACTAATACACTAATACACTACTAAAACTAATATATAATTATATATATATATATATATATATATATATATATATATATATATATATATATATATATATATATATATATATGATTATTATTTTTTTATGTCTATGGTGAAATGGCTTTTCAAATGGCTTTTTTTACATAAATACATACAAACATACAGGCAGTCTGTCTTTGTGTGTGTGCGTGTGTGTGTGCGTGTGTGTGTGTGTTAGCCTATTGGCACAGTTTCATGTAGATATTGGCATGAATAAAGAACTGTAACTGTTTTGTTAGGCTTATAGTCTGTTTAGGCTTATTTTCCTCTCCATTTTGTTTTGCATTACTGATATTGTTGTTGTTGTTGTTGTTGTTATTAATATTGATAAACCTTAATACTCGTGATAACTTCTCTAACAAAAAATGTGGTTGAGAACACAGCAATCTACAATTCAATTAATTTAATCTTTATTTCTATAGCGCTTTTACAATGCAGATTGTGTCAAAGCAGCTTAACACAGAAGATTATAGTAAATCAAAACAGTGTCAGTCCGGTTTTCAAAGTTTAAATTCAGTTTAGCTCAGTTCAGTGTGGTTTAATTTTCACTGCTGAGAGTCCAAACACTGAGGAGCAAATCCATCGATGCGCAATGCGAATCCACAGTGGAAAAATACATCATAACAAATAATACCAAACGATATTAAAAACAAAACCACAGCGACCCCGTGTGGTCATCCTATGAAACACACATACTTTCCAGCGAATAATGAAAAATAAGTTACAGATATTTAACAAAACATGCGATAAATCACGCATAAAACAAACACGAACAACGAAATAATGCAAACGCGTTTCCATATACGAACTTACAGGCCTACGTTTACTAAATGTAAGTGTCAAAAGCATAATGAGTCTTTTTTCATAAGCTTGTACATGTTTTCAAGCCTACACATAATGTGCAAAATTATTTAATTAAAACATTTATATATTTTTTTATTAAAACATGCGAAATAAACAAATAATAAATGCTCTACAGCTGCCAAAGTTTGATTTCTCGTGATTGCAATATTAATGATGACCTGCACATGACTGCCGCACACTGTAAAACGTTTCACTTGGTTAAACTTACAAACCCAAGTTCACCAGTTGCCTTGAAAATGTGAGTCAACTCAACTTCTTTGTTTCAACTTAAGATGTTGAGTTTTGGTTAAATATATTGTGAAACTCGACACCTTAAGTTGAAACAAAGAATCTCTAAGTTGAGTAGACTCACATTGTCGAGGCAGCTGGTGAACTTGAGTTTGTATGTTTAACCAAGTGAAACGTTTAACAGACGTGCTGAAATTAAAGTATAGACGCAAACAGGGGTGTAGCGGACATTTTAAAAGTGGTGCTGTGTGAGATCATACGTTCATATAATTATTAATCACCTGTTTCTAAATGGTCTGTCTCTAAAAGTGCACAACGACTGAGCTACTATATTTTGATTATTTTATCAATAAAGCCCAAGAACTCTGCATAAAAGCATTAGCTATTCAAACTGATGCATCAATAATGAAAACGAGAGATATGGGCCTATTAATTCTTGAAGTGTTACTGGACTATATTTCATAATTAACTGCATCTCACGAGGTCATAATAGGCTACTGATCGAGTACATTTGAGGCACAGATATGTGATTTAATTTATCCACTGAAAAGTGCTTTTAAAAATAAAAGTAAAATAAATAAATAATTGAAAAGGTCTGGCATTGTTTGCAGATGCTACTTTCGTATTTATTCTAATGTAATAAAATGACTTCTTTATACGTGTGACCAACTGTTTATCCATAATTAGAAGGCTGCATTTTTGCATCTTTAATGCAATTATTAACTTCTAAGAAGAGCAAAGCCATGTTCCTTAATTTCATTCAATATATGGACTTCATAGTCTCAATAAAAGCACGTTTTAATAAGAATAGTTACACCAAAATAATAAATAGCTACCCAGAAATGAAACACTTCTTAGCCTAAACAAAAAACTCATATTATTAAACAATACATTTCATATTTTTATTTGTATATTGATTTATTGCTGTTTTTTTTGTGCGTATTTTTGTCTAAAACGCACATGGTCGTTATCAGATCAAAAAGTTTGTCCAAATGGACACAAGAATGGGTGTTGTTCAATAGTTTTAGGGCAAGTTTGATGAAGAATTTTGATCCACTTCAAAAGTTGACGACTAATTAGTAGTTCGGTCGAGCCGAATGTATTGAATATTAAGAAGGTTATTTTTATTAATTACAACATATAAGTACATTTAATAATTTATATTCATATTCCATTATAACATTTATATTCATACTATTTTATTACAGCTTTAGAATAATTAAATAATTAAATAATTAAATAATTAAATAATTAAATAAATGCGGTATAGCTAGGTGAACTGAAAAACTAAATTGGCTGTAGTGTATGTGTGTTAATGAGAGTTTATAGATGTTTTCCAGTACTGGGTTGCAGCTGCAAGGGCATCCACTGTGTAAATCATTTGTTGGACAAGTTGGTGGTTCATTCCCTTGTGGCGACCCCTGATGAATAAAGGGACTAAGCCGAAGGAAAATGAATGAGTAAATGTATAAATAAATAAATGAATGAATGAATAATAATCCAATTAATGAATGAATGAATGAATGAATGAATAAATAAATAATAATAAAATAAATGAATGAATAAATGATTGAATAAACAAATAATTAAATAAATAATCAAATAAATGAACGAATGAAGGGATAAATAAATAACTAAATGAATGAATAAACAAATGAATGAATGAATAATAATCAAATAAATAAATAAATAAATAAATAAATAAATAAATAAATAAATAAATAAATAAATAAATGAATGAATGAATGAATGAATGAATGAATGAATGAATGAATGAATGAATAGGGAGGATGGCCATAGCCTGTTGCGGATTGCCTGGAAGTGTTTGTGTTTCATCTCGTTTAGCGGTGATTGCCTGTTTATCAGTAGGTGTTTCATATCAAAGTGCTTGAAACAGCATGTGTGTGTATTCCAAACACAATGTAGCCTAAGTAGTGGGCCAAATAATGAGGGTCAGCACTGTTGTGATTTTTTCCTCTGCACAATTTGAAAGGCACAACTTCAGGCGCAAATGAATCATAACAAAATTAATTTATCAGAAAAGAAAGAAAGAAAGAAAGTTGTCTTTTGAGCTGTATAAGCTGACTTGAAAGTGATGGAGTCTCATGCCAACAAAGTTCAAAAACGCCCAGATTACTGAAGTAATCTCGGGTTTAAATTACTGTCGTACACCACTCTTAATCCGTAATATTATCCTTGGATAATAATATGTCCCTGGATATTAGAAAAACGTATCCAGGGAATCTACGCTGTAAAAAACAATATAGGTTATACATATAGGGCTATATCAAAACAAAACACTTAACTGCTGACTTAAATGTCGAATTAAACTAAAGCGTTGCGCTGTTCACAAATTATACTGTAAACAATGCTGGGTTCAATAAAATATGCTGGGGGCAAGAATAAAATAAAAATAATTCGACAGGTGTTGGATCAAACTATGCTTTTTAAATGCACGTTTATGAAAGATGATATTCACAATATGAAAGTAGGGTATTATTAAAGTATGCAGCATACACTGTAAAAATCCTCGATTTGTGTTGGGGCAACATGAAGGAATTAGGTTAACTTACTAGCGGCTTTAACAGAAGAGACACGTCGCTAACTGTTTGTAAAAATCAAGATTAGATCCCTCAAACATTATCAAAACACAGCACTTCACACATGTATAGCCTATAAAATGCATAAACAACATTATTATAGCTGTAAATATAATAATAATAATAATAATAATAATAATAATAATAATAATAATAATAATAATAATGTCCTAACTGTAAAAATTAAGTTAACTTAATTGTTTTTACAAATTAAAGTGGACTGAAAATAAAACAAATAAGTTGTCCCAACAAAACCTCAAGAATTGTGTTGATTCAGCTCGATTTAAATAAGTAGTTTAAACAAACAGCAAATCCGTTGCCATCCTTGTTTTAATTAATTAATAGAAACACAGCTGAAACACTTAGGAAAAAATCCGTAGAAAGCAGAAACTTACTAACAACATATCGCAAAGTATATATTTGAGAAATGTATTTTATATGCTGTTTTTATTTTAAGAACTGTAGTTTTTATTTAGATCACTTTGTATTTTATTAATCTACACTTAAAAAGTTGCTTAATTTACTTATTTAAAATGAGCTGAAACAACACAATTCTTGAGTTTTTTGGGGGGGGGGACAACTTATTTATTGTATGTTCAATCCACTTAAATTTGTAAAAACTAATAACCCAGCAAGCATTTTTTTTTTTGCGTTTAATAGATGTCTAATAGACGTCTAAACATAGTCCAAAAGTAGACTAGTCATCACATAAACATAAATGAATGATTACACATTTAAAGTCTGTCTAATCTGTCTGTTAGACGACTAGTCTAGTTTTGGGCTATTCTTAGATGTCTATTAGATTTTCACTGACAACCCAAGCCTTTAGCCTTGTTTTAGCCAAGCTGATACGTTTAGATGTTTATTAGACGTCTAATAAACACAAAATTGTTTGCTGGGAAGTTAACTTAATTCCTTTATGTTGCCTCAACACAAATCCATTGTGTGTTGCATACTTTAATTATACGCTATGCATTCTACTTTCATATTGTGTAAACGTGCAGTAAAATAGCCTACTTTGATCCAACACCTGTGTAATTATTTTAATTTTATATTTTTTAAAAACAGGCAGGTGAAATGTGTGCTTTATTTGCCTGATAAAGGATCTGTGACTGTGACAGACATCGACAGGACGCCCATTAGACCTCAATCTGAATCTCTGCTTTCCTGTCCACTGATAATATACAGGAGATGGACGTGGAGTTGCCAGACATGCTCGCAGAGGGATTACTTGACGCGTTTGCATGTGGGGAGGGGGGATCAAAGTTGAAAGCTTTTTTTTATTCTTCATCGACGACACCTTGAAGGGCGAGACAGGAGCGGGCGGGTGTGAAAGGGGTCGCGTATATGAGGTGGATTTAAAAGCGCCCTGAATCAGTTCAGCGTTGGACGTGGAAAGGATTGGATGCGGACGACTGCGCGTTATATCTTTAAGCTTGTTAATTTTTCTGCAGAATCAGGAACATGGCGTTATTTTTTGACCAGTCGTTTGATTTAGGCCTAGTTCAGAAAATTAACGTGGAGACAGAAAGTGATTTTATTTTCAACACAAATATGCTTCAGTTTACAGGTAAGTTGGATTAAATTCTACACGGTTATGATAACAAATTATTTTATGTTACTTTAACTTAATTTAATAAGTTATACAGGTTTCAAGTAGATTTTTTAGTTATACTAAGTTCCCAGCAAGTATTTTTTGTTTTAAAAGATGTCTAAACATAGTCGTCTTGGCTAAAACAAGGCTAAAATTGGGCTGTCAGTGAAAATCAAATAGACGTCTAAGAATAGGCCAAAACTAGACTAATCATCAAATAAAGAGAAATTGATGACTACAAATATAAAATCTGTCTAATTGATGACTAGTCTAGTGTTAGGCTATTCTTGGATGTCTATTTGATTTTCACTGACAGCCCAAGTGTAGCCTTGTTTTAGTCAAGTTGTCCACGTTTAGATGTCTATTAGACGTCTATTAGACGCTGGGTTTAACAAATATTTTTGGTCAGTTTGATTGATTTAAGTTTGAGATTACTAAAAAAGTTCAATTGATTGAACTAAAAAAATTCAAGGCAGGAAGAATTTAATAAGTTTATCAGGATTTAATAAATGTTTAGCTATAAAACGTAACATTTTTAGTAATGTTTTTTAATGTAATATCTAAGTTGAGATGACGAAACAAGTTCATTTGATTCCACAACAACAACAACAAAAAAAGACAGGAATAATCTTTTACAGTGAATTTTGCATGGTTATAAATTATTATTGTGATTACTTTTTTTTCTAAATTTATTTAGGGAATAAATTTTAATCCAATATGGCAACCTGTATGGGTTAGAACTGTCGCCTCACAACAAGAAATGTCGCTGGTTCGAGTCCTGACAGGGTCAGTTGGCATTTCTGTGTGGAGTTTGCATGTTCTCCTCATGTTCGTGTGGGTTTTCGCCAGGTGCTCTGGTTTCCCCAACAGTCCAAACACATGCGCAATAGGTGAATTGAATAAACTAAATTGGCCATTATGTATATGTGTGAATGAGAGTGTATGGATGTTTCCCAGTACTGGGTTGCAGCTGGAATGGCATCTGCTGTGTAAAACATCCTTGATAAGTTAGGGGTTCATTCCGCTGTGGTGACCCCAGATGAATAAAGGGACTAAGCCGAATGAAAATGAATGGCAACCCATTTACATTTAATATGGACTATATGCACACCTTATAGCTATACATGCATCTATTCCATTAGGTACTAGTATCTAATCAGCACACATTAGACTATGTTAAAGCGGTAGTTCACCAAAAATTAATATTTACTCAGCATGACAAGAATGTTAGGAAAAAAACAGCCATTGATATCTATTGTAGATAGATCAATATGTCAATAGCTGGTTTTCCTTCTTGCCCAACAGAAGAAAGAAACATTTTTGGGTGAACTGGGCGAAAATTTGGGGTAATATTTTTGGGTGAACTGCCCCTTTAAATTCTTAATTTACTAAAAACATTTTTTATTATTGATTTCTACAATGACCATACTGGCTCAGGTTTTAGATAACACTAAAAAGGCAAAAATGACACTAAACAAGTAACAAAGAACTGCTAGTGTTTAATAAGTACTATGACGATTAACAAATATATAGTGTTTATTAAAAAACTATATAGTCACAGTTGGAATACATAGTCAGAACTGAATATCTGATATCTGAATGACAGATCATGTAGATCTCATTGACAAAGAAAGAGTATATCTTGTGACATCTAAATAATAATGTTATATTTATGCAAGTAATGGTATATTTAATACGTAATAGTATCTAATGTAGTTCTAGCTCCTAATTGAGTAGATACTAGCAGCTAAAAATAAATAAAAGTGTAAAAAATAGTTAAAGGATTGTAATAGTGGTGGCACGGTGGCTCAGAGGTTAGCACTGTCGCCTCACAGCAAGAAGGTTGCTGGTTTGAGCCAGCTGGCATTTCTGTGTGGAGTTTGCATGTTCTCCCCGTGTTGGCATGGGTTTCCTTTGGGTGCTAAGGTTTCTCCCACAGTCTAAAGACATGCGCTATATGTGAATTGGATGTAAGTTGGCCATAGTGTTTGAGTGTGTGTGTGTGTATGGGTGTTTTCCAGTGCTGGGTTGCAGCTGGAAGGGCATCCGCTGTGTAAAACATATGCTGGAATAGTTGGCGGTTCATTCCACTGTGGCGACTTCTGAAAAATATTCGACTAAGCCGAAGGATAATGATTGAAGGAATAGATTCTAATTGTTAAATCAGTACACTTCCATTTTCTCAAACACTTTACTAAACAAGTGACTTTATTCCTTAGGTGTGACGACCAAGCACATGCTGTCCTCTCCTGAACTTGACAGAACAGGCCACGTTGAGGGTCAGAGGAAAAGAAAGAGGACCATTTTTAGCCGAGCTCAGTTGTCAGAACTGGAGCGTGCTTTCATGATCACACCGTATCCAGACATCACACTGCGAGAAAGACTGGCCGCACTCACGCTGCTTCCAGAGAGCAAGATTCAGGTAATAAATCTCAAGAAAAACTACAGAATATCACAGATTTGATTTGAAAAGGATTAGTTCAACTAAGACCTGAGACCTTCGATTAGCTTCAGAACTCAAATTAAGATATTTTAGATGAAATCCTGGAGCTCTCTCATCCTGCATAGACAGCAAGGGTCCAGTGACTTTTAAAGTCCAGACAATGAACTAAAATATTATCAAAACAGTCCATGTGAATTCAGCTTAGCGGTTGAACGATTTTAGATTTTTGGACGTCGACTTTTATGTTATTAAAGTCGAGCCGTCATCGACTAGTCGCTGGTGACATCATCAATAAAACACAATTCAATTCAATTCAATTCACCTTTATTTGTATAGCGCTTATACAATGTAGATTGTGTCAAAGCAGCTTCACATAAAAGGTCATAGTAAATAGGAACAGTGTAGTTCAGTTTGTAGTGTTTAAGTTCAGTTCAGTTTAGCTCAGTTCAGTGTGGTTTAATAATCACTACTGAGAGTCCAAATATTGAAGAGCAAATCCAACGATGCGCAGCTCTACAGATCCTGAACCATGCAAGCCAGTGGCGACAGCGGAGAGGGAAAAAAAACTTCACTAAAGGCGGAAGTGAAGAAAAAAAACCTTGAGAGAAACCAGGCTCAGTAGGGCACGACCATTTTAATTTCTCCGCTGGCCAAACGTCTTGTGCAGAGCTGCAGTCTCAGTGGCGGAGGCTGGAAGCTGGCCTCAGCGAAGACGCAAATGTTTTGCTACACGCCACGATTTGCGATTTATTTGCAGGAAATATATTCACATGCTGTTTGACAGCTCATAACACACTGCAAAAGCAATGCAACATAACCAATGACTGATTTTATTGCAAAACAAATGCACTGTCGACACTTTCATTTCGTTAATAATGCAACATTAGCACCCGGGCTAATTTTAAAGCTAAATAAATGCAGTGAGCACATTGATCACTGCACGTTCTAGTAAGAATGTAACAGTAACAGATATTTTAGTGCAGATGTAATGCATCCGTCCTCAGCACACAGATTCATGTGAAGTTATTCATAACATAACGCACGAAAGACAAAGGCTATAACGTTAAGCCTTATTACACTGTCAGAGACTTGCTCAGACGCACATTTTACCGCTATGATAGTGCGCGCTAAAAAGCTGCTCAAAATCCAGCTTTAATCCAGCAGTTACTGGCTCATCTTGGTTATCAAGCGTCTCCTCGCTGCACATCTTCAACACGTTCACTGGGGATGATGTTGTTTGCACACGCTGTGGAGTTTGTCACACCTCCGCAGCTGCGCACTTCACGGTTTCAGTGCACTTCACGAATCATTCACAAAATGTGTCTGCGTCTACACTTCGCAAAGGGCAACAGCCAATAACATTACTTTTCCAGCGTTGCAGCAATGTGATTGGCTAGCATATGCTCTAGGGCATGGATGTCAAACTCAATTTCTGGAGGGCCGCAGCCCTGCACAGTTTACTTCCAGCCCTGCTTCAACAGACTTACCTCTAGGTTTCAAACAAACTGAAAGACTTAATTAGTTTGATCAGGTGTGTTTAATTAGGGATGGAACTAAACTGTGCAGGGCTGCGGTCCTCCAGGAATTGAGTTTGACATCTCTGTTCTAGGGTATTTGCATGGAGCTATCTAACTGGCATCTGCTAGATGATTTAAAGTTCACTAAAAATTCACGTGAATTTTTAACGCTGACATAAGGAAAATAACATTTAAAAATTACTTTAAATAATGCAAGGGCAGTTTCATTTGGTGAACAACCTTAATGTGTTAAGCTGCCATGTAATTCAGGTCAAAATGCACATGATCTGCGCAGCACGACTTGTCAACTTCAGTCAAAAAGCGTCACGGCAGAGCATTAAAGTCGATTAGTTGACTAGTCGGTGCAACCCCTACTTCAGTGGTTCAACTGTAATCGTACCCTATAAAACCCAACAGTCAACTTTATCAAATGAAATGAGTGTAGTTAACTTAAAATTGACTGAAAGTTAATTCTACTCATTTGAAAAGAGTTTTGAACTCAGTATTGAAGGTAATGAGTTCATTAAATACCTCATTACTTCAACTTAAATGAAGTAAGTTCACAGTACTCATATAGATTAGTTTTTAACTCAAATGGTTTGTAGCAGTCGTTTTCCTCAAACTGTTTAAGTTGCCTTAACTTATTGGGTTTTACAGTACTCAGTTGGTTTGAGTTCTCTTCATTTGTTGGATTTTTACTGTGCTCAAATTGCTTCGTTTACTCAAATGGATTAAGTTCACAGTACTCATTAGGATTATCTTTTTAACTTAAATGGTTTGTGGCAATCGAGTTCCTCAAATGGTTTGAGTTACCAGTGTACAAGTTGAGTTTACAGTGTACAAAGCTCCACGAACACATTAGTTGTGCAAAAAACTGTAAATATACAACTTTGTTCGACCTATATCTTCTATTTGAAGCTTTGATTAGAGTTGACCCACTGTAGTCACATCGAATGTTTTACTATGGCCCCATTTACACTGTCAGGTCTTGATGCCCAAGTTTGATTGGTTACCTATATCTGATTTATTTTGCCTGTCCGTTTACACGTTCTTTTAAGTGTGACCTATATCCGATTAATGTGTTTGCATTTGCCATACAATTTACGACGTCGTGCATGCATAAAGGCGGGTTCTAGCATCTGCGCCACACTAGCCACAATAGAAGAAATTGTCTTGCTTTTAGCTCTGCGAAATATGCGAAGATCGCCCAATTTTAAAATAATTTAGAGGCTGAGGTGGAGGGAAAGGGTCGTTATCGCAGGTTGTGTCTATGGTTTATATATGTTTCCTCCACCATTCAGAGGAATTTGTGGGAACAAGAGAGATCTCAGGTCTGGTGGGAGCAAATTGTGGCATCGGACCACTTTCCTCCATGTTTCCTCTGTTGTTGTCGTTTACCGCGCACGCTCTTCCTTCTACATCATTAAATCGCAGAGAAGTACCACATTGTTGCAAGTTTAATGACGTACAAAACAGGATGCCTCAATAAATCCGATCTGCCTCTTTACATGATAGTCACATTGTCACATATCCGATTTATATCTGATTTATTTCCACATATAAAGAAGGCCTGAAACCGTTCTCTGAACCTCCAGCCTGATCTCACGAGGAAACGTAAGTATTTTACGTTTTGTCAGTTTAGTGGCTAATTCGTACCAATTTGTATGAGTTCAGTTGTATGAAAATGTACGATTTTAAAAAGGAGGCGTGGCTACCCAACCCCACCCCTAACCGTCATTGGGTGATGAGCAAATCGTACTAAATTGTACGAATAAGATTGTACGAATTGATACGAATTAGCCACTAAATCAAAAAGTTACGAATTGCTGTGAGATATCCGAATGCATGTTTTTTTTTTTCATATTTACACAATAATAGAACAGATCCGATCTGTGTCACATGAGCAAAAATCGGAATTGGGTCACATTTAACTGGCAGTGTAAACGGGGCCTAAGTTATTTTCCTTTTCTGGCCCTTGAACGTCTCTTGACCATTGCTGTCTCTGGAGGATGAGAGAGCTCCAGGATTTTATCTAAAATGTCGTAATTTGTCTTCCGAAGACAAACAAAGGTCTCAGGGGATTGAAACCATATCAGAATGCAGTAATTAATAACAGAATTTTCATTTTTTTTGCCTCAACTAATCCTTTAATCTGTCTTTGTTTTGATATTTCCTTCCAGGTATGGTTCCAAAACAGACGAGCTCGCAGTATGAAAAGCAAGAAACTGATTACACCCGTCAACAGGAGGAGTCCAGCCAAAGTAGTATGCATACCTACTGGTTACCTTACATTTTAAGCTGAATCAAATTAAACCTTATGAATTATATTACATTAAACTGACTTAAAGCATCTTGTGTAACTTATAAAATTAAGTTAGAACATGATTAACTTAGTTTAATAAGTTACAATAAACTAAAAACACATGTTGTCATGACTAATTGATCATATCCTTTTTTACAGTGTACTTTTCCAGAAACCAATCCCGATTTAAACCTCGAACAAAGCCCAGAGGCCAACAAAAGCTTGCATCATCATCAGCAAAGCCTTATTAGACAGACTCTGAATCCCTGGCCTCAAAATCGTCCGCCCATTTCTCCAGACCTACCAGAAGTCCTGCAATGGGCAAACAGAAACTCTGAAACACCTGGAGATTCATCTTTCTCCAGCTGCCCATCGGAAAGGATCCAACATCCGTTTCCGAACCAATCCAGCAGTGTTTGGCAGATGAACTGCTTTGCCGCTCACCCTGAAGGCTTGAAATCTTACTGTACTTCCAGTCAGGCTATGTATTCCTCCATGTCTGTTGATCAAATGATTCCTGCACATCCAAGCAGTTTGGAGGAAGCTCTGCAAAGACAGGCTTTGACACATTATCCGCAGACATCACTGGGAGATATTTCTGACCTCATCTATAAAGCAGCTGTGGTCACTAATCTGGAAGACTGCTAAACGCTGGAGTATCTCACATATAGACTCTTTTGTAAAATATGTTTGCTTACTGGAACTGACTCATGTCTGTAGTTGTAGTTGTATCAAAGTCAAGTGAAATCTGAAAACCTATACCCATTGACTTTCATAGTATTTGTTTTTCCTACAAGGGAACTCAATGGTTACGGGCTTTTGGCTTTTGTCATAATTTATTCTCCCTTTACTTGTTTCAAACCTGATTGAGTTTCATTAATCTATTAAACACAACGTAAGAAAACCTGTAACCATTGACTTTCATTGAAATATCTTTTTGGGTTTCAACACAACAAGATATTTAGAAGAAATCTGAAAACCTGTAACCAGTGACTTCCATAGTATTGTTTTTCCTACTATGGAAGTCAATGGTTACAGGTTTTGAAGCATTCTTTAAAATATCTTCTTTTGTTTTGAACTCATGAAGGTTTGGAAACACATGAACGAAAGTAAATAGTGAGTAAATTGTAATTTTGGGGGAGAAAAATGTCTCTTTAAGAGGGAATTTCACACCAAAATTAAAATTCTGTCATCATTTATTCTCCCTTTACTTGTTTCAAACCTGATTGAGTTTCTTTAATCTATTAAACACAACGTAAATAACCTGTAACCATTGACTTTCATTGAAATATCTTGTTTCAAACCTTTTTGAGTTTCAACAAGATATTTAGAAGAAATCTAAAAACCTGTAACCATTGACTTCTATAGTATTGTTTTTCTTATAAAGAAGTGAATGGTTACAGGTTTTGAAGCATTCTTTAAAATAACTTCTTTTGTTTTGAAGTCATGGAGGTTTGGAAACACATGAAAGAAAGTAAATAGTGAGTAAATTGTAATTTTGTGGTGGAAAATGTCTCTTTAAGAGGAAGTTTCACACCAAAATGAAAATTCTGTCATAATTTACTCTCCCTTTACTTGTTTCAAACTTGACTGAGTTTCTTTTATCTATTAAACACAACGTAAGAAAACCTGTAACCATTGACTTTCATTGAAATATCTTCTTGTTTCAAACCTTTTTGAGATTCAACAAGATATTTAGAAGAAATCTGAAAAAAAAAATAGTATTGTTTTTCCTATGAAAGTCAATGGTTACAGGTTTTGAAGCATTCTTTAAAATATCTTCTTTTGTTTTGAAGTCATGAAGGTTTGGAAACAAATTGTAATTTTGGGGTGAAAAATGTCTCTTTAAAGGGAGATTTACACCAAAATGAAAACTCTGTCATAATTTATTCTCCCTTTACTTGTTTCAAACCTGTTTAAGTTTCCTTTTTCTGTTAAGCACAATATAAGATAGTTAGAAGAAATTTGAAAACCTGTCACCATTGACTTCTATAGCATTTGTTTTTCTTATAAAGAAGTCAATGTTTACAGGTTTTGAAGCATTCTTTAAAATATCTTCTTTAGTTTTGAAGTCATGGATGTTTGGAAACACATGAAAGAAAGCAAATAGTGAGAAAATTGTAATTTTGGGGTGAAAAATGTCTCTTTAAGAGGAAATTTCACACCAAAATGAAAATACTGTCATCATTTATTCTCTCTTTACTTGATTCAAACCTGATTGAGTTTCTTTCATCTATTAAACACAACGTAAAAAAAAAACATGTAACCATTGACTTTCATTGAAATATCTTCTTGTTTCAAACCTTTTTGAGATTCAACAAGATATTTAGAAGAAATCTGAAAAAAAAATAGTATTGTTTTTCCTATGGAAGTCAATGGTTACAGGTTTTAAAGCATTCTTTAAAATATCTTCTTTTGTTTTGAAGTCATGAAGGTTTGGAAACAAATTGTAATTTTGGGGTGAAAAATGTCTCTTTAAAGGGAGATTTACACCAAATCGAAAACTCTGTCATAATTTACTCACCCTTTACTTGTTTCAAACCTGTTTAAGTTTCCTTTTTCTGTTGAGCACAATATAAGATAGTTAGAAGAAATTAGAAAACCTGTAACCATTGACTTCTATAGTATTTGTTTTTCTTATAAAGAAGTCAATGGTTACAGGTTTTGAAGCAATCCTTAAAATATCTTCTTTAGTTTTGAAGTTATGGAGGTTTGGAAACACATGAACGAAAGTAAATAGTGAGTAAATTGTAATTTTGGGGTGAAAAATGTCTCTTTAAGAGGAAGTTTCACACCAAAATGAAAATTCTGTCATAATTTATTCTCCCTTTACTTGTTTCAATCCTGTTTAAGTCTCCTTTTTCTGTTGAGCACAATATAAGATAGTTAGAAGAAATCTGAAAACCTGTAACCATTGACTTCTATAGTATTTGTTTTTCCTATATAGAAGTCAATGGTTACAGGTTTTCAGCTTTTAACAAAATATCAATGTTCAACAGAGTAATATGTAAATAGTGAGCTAACTTTATTACATAGTTAGTATGTAGTGTACGAGTGGAACACATTTGATCCTATTTGTCTTACTATTCTGTTTACTGCAGATATAAAAACTTAGTTTTAGTATCGTCCAACATATATTGAGGGATGATTGTTGTTATTATTGTGAAACAGTTTGCCGACAGCACTCTTAAATGGCCTGACAATTTAGTAAATTCCCTGTAGTTTTTGAATGAACACAAAACATCTTTATTTTTAACATTCATTTTCCTTCAGCTTAGTCCTTTAATTATTATTGGACGCCACAGCGGAATGAACCGCCAACTATTCAAGCACATGTTTTACACAGTGGATGCCCTTCCAACCGCAGCTTTGGGGATATTTTTTAAATATTGAATTTGTTTAGTATGTTTCCTCTTTATTCTCTTTTCTCAGGATGTTCGTATGGTGTGTATTGATTTCTGTGTAAATAAATCTCTTTTTATTTATTTATTAATATTCACCTTTAACAAATTAAAGGTATCTTTGTCATAAAAAACATGCTTATGTGTGGTGTTATGATAAAAGCTGCAGCTAAATAATATTTTCCCTCAACATTCTTCGGTATATCTTCCTTTGAGTTCAACAGAAACTCAAATAAAAAATGAGGACAGAATTGACATGTTTGGGTGAACTATCCCTGTAATATTTCATCCCCCTGGAATTATAAGGTTCTGTCTGCGTTCTGAATGATTTAGATTCAATTCTGTTGAGCTTAAAAGTTTTTGCATTCCAAAGCAAACGGTATGTGTGTAACATTTGTTTTTTATTATTTTTTTTTTTTTTAAATAAAAAGTCTTAAAATGTAAACAACTTATAAAAAAAACATCCCATAATGTAAATAAGTTGCCATTTAATAACAATATGTCAATAACTCACTTTTGACAATAATGTCAGACAGAACCATATAATTCTAAGGTGACGATTTGCCAACTTTACTTACAGTAGTTAGTTAGTATGTAGTGGACTAGTGGAACACATTTCATCCTATTTGTCTTACTATTCTGTTAACTGCAGATGTAAAAACTTAGTTTTAGCATCGTCCAACATATATTGAGGGATGATTGTTGTTATTATTGTGAAACAGTTTGCCGGCAGCACTCTTAAATGGCCTGACAATTTTGTAAATTCCCTGTAGTTTTTGAATGAACACAAAACATTTTTTTTAATATTCATTTTCCTTCGGCTTAGTCCCTTGTTTATCAGGGGTCACCACAGCATAATGAACCGCCAACTATTCCAGCACATGTTTTACACAGTGGATGCCCATCCAGCCGCAACCCTGGGTACATTTTTTTAAATATTACATTTTTTTTGTATGTTTCCTCTTTATTCTGTATTCTCTTATTTTTCAGAGGTCACCACAGCGGAATGAACTGCCAACTATTCCAGCACATGTTTTACACAGCAGATGCCCATCCAGCCGCAACCCTGGGTAAATTTTTTTAAATATTAAATTGTTTTAGTATGTTTCTTCTTTATTCTCTTTTCTCCTATTTTTCAGAGGTCGCCACAGCGGAATGAACCGCCAACTATTCCAGCACATGTTTTACACAGTGGATGCCCATCCAGCCGCAACCCTGAATACATTTTTTTAAATATAATTTTTTTTAGTATGTTTTTTTATTCTCTTTTCTCTTATTTATCAGGGGTCGCCACAGCGGAATGAACCGTCAACTATTCCAGCACGTTTTACACAGCGAATGCCCATCCAGCCACAACCCTGGCCATATTTTTTTTAAATATACATTTTTTTTAGTATGTTTCCTCTTTATTCTCTTATTTATCAGGGGTTGCCACAGCGGAATGAACCGCCAACTATTCCAGCATATGTTTTACACAACAGATGCCCATCCAACCGCAACCCTGGGTACATTTTTTTAAATATTACATTTTTTAGGTATATTTCCTCTTTATTCTCTTTTCTCAGGATGTTCATTTGTAAACAAACAAATCACTTGTTTATTTATTTATTTACATTCACCTTTAACAAATTTAAGGTATTTTTTATCATAAAAACATGTTTATGTGTGGTGTTATGCTCAAAGCTGCAGCTAAATAATATTTCTTTGCTCTGCTAAATAAATGTTTGATATTGTTGTAAACAAAAATCAATTTGGACCAACGTCTTATTAATAACATCAAAAGCATCGATGGTATAATCTTAAATAAGAGACAACCACATGCGACATAATATGTGTTTCATTCGAGCATAAAAAAACAAAACAACAAAACAATAAAAGCAAGATAACATTTTAAATAAAACTAAAATTAAACCCCCCAGGGCTCATGTTTCATCAGCTTATGGGTCTTAGATTACATTTGGATTTTGAAGATCCAAGCGGTATATTACTATCGCAGTAATTATACAGGGACCTCAGGTTTGGACTGACCCACCGGACACTGATCTCCATGTATCATAATCATCTCCCCAGCAAAAAATAATCTTCAAATAAAATATAATAAATTCCCATAATCCTGGTGTCAAATCTACAGTCATGCTCTGCTTTGTGTGTCAGCTTGTATTGTCTGTGCTCCTACATCCTTTAATCCAGAGGAAGATATTGAAGGGATATGTGCTTATATTGTTAGAATCAAAACAGGAAATATAATAATAACCATAGACAGGTTGATCGGTACACAATGTTAGGTGATCCTGAGGAACGGCTCTTTCATTTGCTTTCTTTTAGACGTTTCTTTTAGCACAAGATGGCAGTAGAGGCAACCTCTGAGACGTTTAACATAGAAATATTCCTAATATTATTACTGATCGACGTATTTATTCATATCAATGTATCATTAAATGCCTAAAATGTACATTTTAGTTTGTATTTTTTAGATTACATAATAATCTGAGCACTGAGTGGTTAGCACTGTCACCTCACAGCAAGAAGGTCACTGGGTTGAGTACCAGCTGGGCTAGTTGGCATTTCTGTGTGGAGTTTGCATGTTCTCCCTCTGTTGGCGTGGGTTTCCTCCGGGATCTCCGGTTTCCCCCACAGTCCAAACACAGGTGCTATAGGTCAATTGGGTAAGCTAAATTGACCGTATTGTAATGCACTTGCCACAAAAAAATGTGCAGATTCATTTAAGGATAAATAGATATTAAGATATACAGTTGAAGTCAGAATTATTAGCCCTCATGTGAATTTCTGTTCTTTTTTCCTCAGGTCTTTACACTGGCTCCCAGTTACATTCAGAATAGATTTTAAAGTATTATTACTGGTCTATAAATCACTAAATGGCCTAGGACCTCAATACATTATAGATATGCTCACTGAATACAAACCTAACAGATCACTCAGATCTTTAGGATCAAATAGATTAGAAATCCCAAGAGTTCAGTCAAAGCAGGGTGAATCAGCTTTCAGCTACTAACAGCGCCCCTCACTGCTGGAATCAGCTTCCAGAAATGATCAGATGTGCTCCAACATTAGGCACATTCATATCAAGACTGAAAACACATCTGTTTAGCTGTGCCTTTACTGAATGAGCACTGTGCTACGTCCGACAGATCGCACTATTGTGTTTTTCTCTTCTTTTTCATTCTTTTATAACACATTTTATCTGTTTTTATGCTTATTTATTTTTATTTTATTTTATTTACCATTTTTATTATTTGTTTTGATTTCTCTTATACTTGTTTCTTTTATTCCTATTTATGTAAAGCACTTTGAATTGCCACTGTGTATGAAATGTGCTATATAATTAAACTTGCCTTGCCTTGCCTTTTAAATATTTTCCAAATGATGTTTAACAGAGCAAAGAAATTTTCACAGTATGTCTGATACTGTTTTTTCTTCTAAAGAAAGTCTTATTTGTTTTATTTCGGCTAGAATAAAATCAGTTTTAAAATTTTTAAGATTCATTATTATTATTAGCCCTTTTAAGCTATATATTTTTCCTGATAGTCTACAGAACAAACCATCATTATACAATAACTTGCCTAATTACCCTAACCTGCCTAGTTAACCTAATTAACCTAGTTAAGCCTTTAAATGTCTCTTTAAGCTGTATAGAAGTCTCTTGAATAATATCTAGTCAAATATTATTTACTGTCATCATGGCAAAGATAAAATAAATCAGTTATTAGAAATGAGTTATTAAAACTATTATGTTTAGAAATGGGGGGCTAATAATTCTGACTTCAACTGTATATTGATATTAAAAATGCAATTAATAGAAGTAAACAACATTTACTTGAAAACTACAAAGTTCAGTTGTACTTTTATGGAAAAACATCTGTATAATGCAAAACTCACACTCACCGGCTACTTTATTAGGCCCACCTTACTAGTTCCAGGTTGAACCCCTTTTGCCTTCAGAACTGCCTTAATCCTTAGTGGCATCGATTCAGTAAGGTTCTGGAAATATTGCTCAGAGATTTTGCTCCATATTAACATAATAGCATCACGCATTTGCTGCAGATTTGTTGGCTGCACATCCATGATGCAAATCTCCTGTTCCACCACGTCCTAAAGGTGCTCTATTGGATTGAGGTCTGGGGACTGTTGAGGCCATTTGAGTACAGTGAATTCATTGTCATGTTCAAGAAACCTTTCTGAGATGATTCATGCTTTATGACATGGCGTGTTATCCTGCTGGAAGTAGCCATCAGAAGATGTGTACACTGTGGTCATAAAGGGATGGACATGGTCAGCAACAATACTCAGGTAGGTTGTTGTGTTGACACGATGCTCAAACGGTACTAATGGGCTCAAAGTGTGCCAAGAAAATATCCCTCACACATTACACCGCCACCACCAGCCTGAACCGTTGATACATGGCAGGATGGATCCATGCTTTCATGCTGTTGATGCCAAATTTTGACTCTACCATCTGAATGTCGCAGCAGAAATCGAGACTCCTCAGACCAGCAAACGTTTTTCCAATCTCCTGTTGTCCAATTTTGGTGAGCCTGTGTGAATTGTAGCCTAAGTTTCCTGTTCTTAGCTGACAGGAGTGGCACCCGGTGTGCTTTTCTGCTGCTGTAGCCCATCCGCCTCAAGGTTGGACATGTTGTGCGTTCAGAGATGCTCTTCTGCAGACCTTGGTTGTAACAAGTGGTTATTTGAGTTACTGTTGCCTTTCTATCAACTGGAACCAGTCTGGCCATTCTCCTCAGACCTCTGACATCAACAAGGCATTTGTGCCCACAGAACTGCCGCTCACAGGATATTTCCTCTTTTTCAGCCATTCTCTGTAAACCCTAGAGATGGTTGAGCGTGAAAATCCCAGTAGATCAGCAGTTTCTGAAATACTCAGACCAGCCCGTCAGACCAACAACAATGCCACATTCAAAGTCACTTAAATCACCTTTCTTCCCCATTCTGATGCTCGGTTTGAACTGCAGCAGATCGTCTCGACCATGTCTACATGCCTAAATGCATTGAGTTTCTGCCATGTGATTGGCTGATTAGAAATACGCATTAACGAGCAGTTGCTGAGGTGTGCCTAATAAAGTGGCCGGTGAGTGTATAAGTGTGCTTGCATGCAAAATCTGCACACAAATCTTAAACTTAAAATGCAAATAAACGTTTTCATTAAGATACATCTTATCAGGCTGTGGTAAAAATATTGATACAAATTTTACCCGCTAGAGCCATGAAATTAAGTTGACACATATATAGATAGGCATACCTTAATTTAAATGTATTACAACATCATCATCATCATTTTTAAGATGCAATGAGTGCTCAGATCTAATCTAACATTGTACCATGAGCATCTCACAAAACAAGAAACCTTCTAGTGCCATCTAGAGGAAAGTTAAAGTAAGTACGCAACAGAAATTTAGAAATAAAGAAAAATAACGAGCGTCGCTTTTTATTATAACTACACAGTTTAACGTGCATCTGACTAATACACTAAAGATAAAATGCTAAATAATAAAATACAATGTTTGATATAAAAATGTTTGATATTGTGTTTGATATTTATATTTAAAAATGTGAACATTCACTGATTTGTTAGTCTGACTGCTGCACTGAAAAAAGTGTTGCATGCAAAACTGTGGCAAACAATTTATTTGTGTTGAATTTAAACAAACAAATTAAATTGAGCAATGTTCAACTTAATTTGTTTGTTTAAATTCAGCCCAAATAAATTGTTTACAACCACTTAACCTAAAAAAATTGAGTAAATGCAAGGAATCATCTTTGAATATTTTTTTTCAGTGTGTACTGACCAACAGTAATATGTGATTGGTCTGAGAAAGAATACTGACATATTGCACATTAAAGCCTGTGCTTCACATCAACCATGAGGCACTTATTAAGTGGTTGTGCTCTTTTGGAGTTGAGAGAAAGAAAAAAAATGGGTTGTCGGAAAAGGTTGAAATACGAGCTAACACGTACAATAGCTGGACAGTTTTATTGCTTAGCGCCCTGGCGGGTAAACCGTAAACATGTAGGTTACCGTATTAATATGAATTACATTTTTTATCAGTTTTTTTAACACTGTGTTGCACATATGTGTATATATAGCTGCTTTTTACATGCTGGAACATTTCGCTTTGGAATCAAACCCTCTAAATTTTATTTGTAAAGATGTTTGCAAGAGTCATGCCACAAAGTTCACTATATCTTCCTCACCAAATCACTATGAGCTATGTGTTCAATGCGTAGTATCCTATAATAAAGACTCACTTGCTTATTATATGTTCACATTTAAGGGTTGTTGTCCTGACATTGCATTTTTCCTGTCACACATGACAAAAACCCTGCTGAAAAATCCAGCTTAAACCAGCCTAGGCTGGTTGGCTGGTTTTAGCTGGTTGACCAGCCTGGTTTTAGAGGGGTTTTGGCCATTTCCAGGCTGGTTTCTAGCCATTTCCAGCCTGGTCCTAGCTGGTCAGGCTGGAATATGACCAGCTAAATTGAGCTAAAACCAGCTTGACCAGCCTGGATTAAGCTGGACATAGCTGGTTTTGGCTGGGCTCCCGGCCTGGCTAGGCTGGTCAAGCTGGTTTTAGCTGGTCATTTTCCAGCCTGACCAGCTAGGACCAGGCTGGAAATGGCTGGAAACCAGCCTGGAAATGGCCAAAACCCCTCTAAAACCAGGCTGGTCAACCAGCTAAAACCAGCCAACCAGTCTAGGCTGGTTTAGGCTGTTTTTTTCAGTAGGGAATGGATAGAATTAGTATTGTCATCATTTACAAAGCTGTAAATTGTTATTGTTAAACATTTTTGTTAAACATCTGTGTCTTAAGTCTTCACTGTCTCGATCATAGTTCAATAGATCAGGTTACAACTCTTATAAATTTAAAAGAAAAACTTAATAAATAATAATCATTAATAAATATATCTAAGACCTAATAATCTTACAAGTGCAACTAAGTAAATTTTTTTTATCCATATATTTAAATAGGAACTTGATAGGCCTACATTTTGTCACTGAATACCATGTCTTCTGGTGTAAAACTTTAATTAGTAAAGATTAGAGAAGACCCCATTCAGGATCACATGACTGAAGCCACATGTGAACCCCATGACCTGCACCTGTTAAGTTGTGGTCTCAGAGTTTTTTCACAGCTATTTCACTTTTTTAAAGAGACACTCTCTCAATGTACCACTAGGCGCCGCTCTCTCACTGACCGAGGGCCATTTGAGGCAGTGATTGTTTGTTCTGTCACCTTTTCTTATTTACGATTTAGTGGTCTAAGTAACATACCAAGTTCAAGGTTTCTTCTTCTTCAAAAAAAAAAATAAATTATATATATATATATATATATATATATATATATATATATATATATATATATATATATATATATATATATATATAATTTTTTTATTATTATTGTTATTATTATTATCTAATTTATGAGGCAAATGCGGTTTTAAATTAATGCGAGATACATAACGTTAATTAGATATACGTATGACCAAGATAAATGAGCAAACATTTTAGTAATACATGGTTACATATATATCTCCCAGATCCAATCAACTCATGGTTCACAAGATTTTTGTGTCTGAATAGGTGAATTTAACCCCAGATCATCTAATAATTTAACAATATTTAAATTTTCGTAATCTAGCCTAATGTTTAGACTGAGACAATATAAAAAAAATAAACCCCAAAATACTGTAAATCATAAAATAGAACAGAAATGTAAGACTCTGGAATTACATCACTAGCCTATTTGTTAGAATATAGACCATTTCAATGTGACGATGTCACAAGCCCATGAACATTTCCTACTTGTTATCAAACTATAACTTTTTAAAAGACAATTTAATCATATCCTAATGTGAAAACGGCTTCCATAACATTATTTATTAATGACCTATTTGGATTCGGAGCTATGGAAATTAAAAATTTAATAAGGAAATAGCCTACATTAGGGCCATTGTTATTGTTTACATCCCTCAAAATGGTCAATAGGCTACATTTAGATATGGTAACATTTAGTGATTACATTTTCACAATATAGAAGATTTAATTAGAAAATAGTTCACATTTAAAATGGATTTTAAAAGTCGTTTAAATAAAGTCGGTAGAGGCGTTAAATTAATCACTTTTGCATGACACCTCGCCTTATGAATTAGAAAAAACTATTATGGGAGGAAACGTTTTTTTTTTTAACATAGCCTTGTTTGGTAACCTGTAGCTTATGTTGCTGTTCCCCTCAAGTCATGATAGTTATAATACTACGCATGAATGAAAACGTTACAACGTACACTCGATTAATCAATCAATAAATAAAACATCGGTTTTCAATTATTTAAAAAAATAGACAATATTTAACGTGTGCGCAAACCACAAATATAACTATTGGCACTTCCACAACCCGTTAAATTGTTAAAAAATGTATTTTGTCATTAAGTGCTTGTGTTCAATTCTCCGGGGAATTCAGAGCATATGCTACACGTTTCTTTCTCTCAAAAAGTGATGCAATCACCATATTACTAACATCCTAAAATCATGATTTTAACACCCTCAACACAAGAAAATGGATAGGTTGTGTAGGCTGATAGTGATAATGCTGTATTATCTATAGCAGAGACGCCCAAATGACCCGCGGGCCAAAGTTGGTGCATGGTAACCTTTGATTTGGTCCACCTTTCCATCTGTGAAGAGAGGCAGAATGATGGGTATGGGTTGGACAAAATGCCTTTAAAAAGATTGTCATTTCCAATTTAACGTAAGCTTTTGATTGTTTGTTTTATCGTTAAGCTAAAAAGACTCAAATTAAATGTTTCAATTAAATGTTGATTTCGACAGATTCAGAAGACATCGGTGAGGAAATCAAGGCAGAGAGCCGGGGCAGGAACTCCATTGTGTTGGAAATGGAATTGTTTATGCTTTCACAGTAATAGGCCAGGTTCATTATGAAATGTAATATTAATTCATTTCTTTTCGGCTTAGTCCTTTTATTAATCAGGGGTTGCCACAGCGAAATGAACCGCCTGTAATTATAATAATAACAATAATACAATAGTTAACACAATTAAAGTAATGTGTTCAATTTATTTTTAAATATTTTGAAATAAATTCGTTTCCCTAGTGATGGGTTGCAGCTGTAAGGGCATCCACTGTGTAAAACATATGCTAGATAAGTTGGCGGTTCATTCCGCTGTGGCGACCCCTGATGAATAAAGGGACTAAGCCTAAAAGAAAATGAATGAATGAATTAATTAAATAAATAAATTAGGAAAATTGCACATGACAATTCTGTACATAAAAAAGTTTGGGCACCCCTGATCTACAAACTGTAAAAAAAAAAAAAATCCTGGTTGCCTTAAATTTTTAAGCTGAATCAAATTAACTTTATGAGTCCATTGAACTTGTATTATGTTAAACTGACTTAAACCTGCTCGCCTAATTTATATTTTTAAGTTAGAACATGATTAACTTACCTTAAACATATGCTATCAGGACTAATTGATCGTATAATTTTTTACAGTGTATGAAAGTTATGCTCTTTTGCACAAACAAACGCTCAATAAATAATTTTAAACTAATAATAATAACTAACAAACCAACAATAAGTTTTAAAACGTTAATCTATCTCTGCACAATTATTTAATGTAGATCGGCCTAATTATTTATTCACATAATTTTATAACACGATAAAGAAATCTATCTAGACTAACATTGTGGAAAATAGCTATCGTATTTTTGTAAGAAATCGATGAGAAATAGCCAAACCCCCACTTTTTTTCCTGAGAGGAAATTGCTTAGTAAAACATCTGGTGTCCGGAGCTTTTCGAAAAAAGTAAAACATATCGAAATATCTATGCCCAACATTAATTACTAAACAGCATTTTTCACATTGTCTTTAAATGTCGTGGTGATTCAGAAAAGCGTGAGTATACGTTGCAAAAAGAGAAAGAGAGAGAGAGTGTGTGCATGGATTCCGCAACAGGTCACATAATAGGGTGAACAGCTGACTCCGAGGCGTGCTGGCAGATGGTTGGTATAAGCCGGGTGGTGGTGGTGTGTGTTTGGTGGGGGGGCTCACATTCATTGTTTAGTTATTTGAGCCCCACGCACAGACAATAACCCCATCCAGTAGCAAGAAAAGATGGAAAAGCTTCTTCTTACAGAGAGGAAATGGTCTCAAAAAAAGTTTAGAAAAATCTCATTGTTTTGCCCGTCTGCTGCTTTTCTAACCGCAGATGTCAGTCGTCCAGACTCATTACGATTCGTTTTTCTTTGTAATAGATGCGTTTACCTATATCATTGTTTTTTTTTTTTTAGATGGTAAAGACAAATAACCATTACCCACAGACAAACAACAATTGTAGGCTACATAAATTGCAGTGTTTTAAATATTTTATGAGGAGCATATGCTACAATTCTGATAAATCTATTAGCTTTTTTGCTGTATAATTTATATTATAAGACATTGCATTAATTTGACCAAAGATGTTCTGTATGTCATCATTTGTTTGTGTTTAGTCTACAATTAATTAACCGGAGTTTGAGTCAGATCTCTTCCTCAAAAAAACAAAATGAAAATAAAGTAACCCAGCAAACAATTTTGTTCGTCTTATAGACATCTAAACGTGGACAGCTTGGCTAAAACAAGGCTAAACCTGGGCTGTCAGTTAAAATCTAATAGACATAAGAATAGTCCAAAACTAGACTAGTCATCAATTAGACAGAATTTAATATGTGTAGTCATTCATTTCTGCTTATTTGATAACTAGTCTAGTTTAGAATTTTCACTGACAGCCCAAATGTAGCCTTGTCTTAGCTACGACTATGTTTAGACGTCTAGTCTATTAGACATCTATTAGACATCTTTTAAAAAAACTAAAAACTTACTGGAGATTTTAAATTTAGCATGGGGAAATCCCTTTAACAGATATTTTAACTTGTAATCAGTGACTGCAAGAACGTCAAAAAAGAGGAGTTTTCAGTTTTCCAAATACGGATTTGCCCCTCCTCTTTCTCCAGCTCTGGCAGCGCAACCCATACAGACGAGGGTCCCACAGAGCCCCGCAGCATCACTACGCTCGTATGGTTTTAAACGGGCACGATCCTCATCCTCACCACAACACAAAAGCTCTTCATTGCAATTTTTGGGATATTTTAATCCAGGAGTGGGTTGAAGCAGATGTTGTTTGGAAAGTGAATATTGCTCCCGTAGAGCAGGTGAGCGGACGACGCGCACAGTTTGAATGGGTTTGGAAGAAGGATAAATCTACGCCAAGAAAGCAAGTTACCAAACAATTTATTTAAAGAAAAGAGTCACGGTGGACATCACAGCTTATTTTGAGGAAAAAAAAGCTTTCTGGGGAGATTCTGGAGAATAGTTATATCAATTCATTGACTGGGAGAAGCAGAATCTTCAGACTTTTTTTTCCAGAGAAGAGCGTCAGTTTTGCACAAGAGTCTACATCGTGTTTACAGGTTTGTTGTAAATGTTTGAGAGTCAGGATCATTCGATAAGAACCATCACTGAGTTGAAAGTGAGAACTTTTGAAGAAGAAATGGATCCTGTTCGTTCTTGGGTGCGCAACGTCGGTGTTATTGATGCAAACATAGCGGCTCAGAGGTAGGCAATCCTGCATTTACACACACCAAAAACATTTAACACTATATCAAACACCACCTATACAGACTGATATTATTTCTTTATACTTCAATGCTATCTGAATATAGCCCAAAAAACACCACAAATGCACATATATCTTCAGAAGAATGCAGCATTTTAGGAATAACTAGCCTAAACAATTGGGTCAGCTGTCAAAATATATAGTTATACAAATTTGCGGTTATTCTTCTTATTATTATTATTGATATCAGAAGTATCTACACTGTAAAACAATCCTGGTTGCCTTACATTTGTACGCTGAATCAAATTAACCTTATGAGCCCATTCACTGAACTTATATTATGTTAAACTGACTTAAAACAGTGCGCGTAACTTATAAAATTAAGTTAGAACATTATTAACTTAGTTTAATAAGTTACAATAACATAAAACATATGCTGTCAAGACTAACTGATCATATGTTTACAGTATAGTTGTTATAGTAATATTCAATCAAATTTCATTAACCTTTTCTGTAACATTGCAAAAATAGCTACAGCAACAGGTCAGGCTCTTCTGTGGCGGTGAACGTAAAATGACACCGGAGATTAGAGCATCAGAGTTCAGCCTTCAATGCTTGAGGTGACAGAGTCACGAGCCGAATGAAAGAGGCAAACAAAACAACACAATGAAACCCGTATTGTCTCATGGAGATAGCAGACCTACTTTAAAACACTTGAGCACGTCTCTTAAACGGCAGTTGTTTGAGACGAGTTTATTACCCTTGGATTATTTTGCTCATTTGAAGCGTACTTTTATATTTAACCCATAATTATAGAGCACTTTGTCAAAAATTGATAGCATGAACAGCTGAATCATTTTAATCTTAATAAAAGTTCAAAACCAAATAACTAAAATTAGACTGTAAATAACACAAGTATCATGATATCAACAGATTACATAATTCTACTGATTTTGATTGAATATATTTGCATTTAAATCCAAATCAAACAAAAAGTGCTCAGGTGAACCTTATTAATGTGTGCAAAGGCAAGGGATTCATCAGAATAAACAGCACAAATCAGTCCAAGGCACTCGAAAATGTGGAAAAAAAAATATTTAAAAGCCTTTATTGACATGCCTATTCCTTAAAAAACAATTTTAAGCAATATGCATGTCAATTAAAGCTTTTAAATATTTTCTCTACATTTTTCTAGAGCCTTGGACTGATTTTTGCTGGTTATATTTGTATTTGCTTTTAGCGTTTTGAACTGTAGAGCAGTCTATATTACGTTAAAGATGGTTAGTTTTATCGCTTGTGACAAATTTAACATAGTTATTAAATCAAACAGTGTATTAGCAGACAAATTAGCATATATCAATCATTGTTTGAGTGGTTCATAAAGTGCACACTGAGCTTTTTTTAATATTAAATGTGGGATTCTGAAATATCCAAAAAAGCTGCAAATACAAATGTTCAGTGTAAATTTAATGTATTTTTTTCAAGCATCAACCTTTAACTTTTTAGAAACATAAGCTGCTTATAATCCTATATACCAGAAGCATCTAATAACAAAGCATGCACTGTAAAAAAAAAAACTAATTTTACAGAAAATATCTCTAAATTTTTTACAGTATTTTTTTGTCATTTCAAATTAAATTCAAAACTTAGTAAAACGACAAACAATCTTTCTAAATTAACAGTTTGACTGTCATTTTAGGTACTTTATCATTAAAAACAAATTACTGACGTTTTTGTTTTTTATACAAGGAAATTACAGTATTATTTATACAGTATTTTTTCTGTTATTTTAAATTATATTCAAAAGTCCGTAAAAATTACAAAAAATATTTGTAAATTAACAGCTTGACTGTTATTTTATGTACTATATAATTAATGACAAATTACAGCAATTTTCCTGTTTTATACAATATAATTGCCGTATTATTTACAGTGTTTTTTACAGTTTTTTTGAAGTACATTTAAAATTACGTAAAATTAAAGTAATAAATTGTAATTACTTGCTCTGTAAAAAAAAAATTTAAATCTTAAAAAAAAGGTCAAATGACTGGCAGCTACGGCTGCCAAACAAAAACCATAAAATTACGGTAAAATTTCTTTGTTGAAATAAAGTGCAAAAAATAATAAATCTACAGATATTTTCATTAAAATGTTTACAGAAAAGCACTGTTATTCTACAGACTTTTCCTAGATTATTACGATCAAATCCGTTCAATAAATAAAATAGATAAATTCCGCTCATATGCACCTGTTCCGGATTCCGCTAATTGCACACACACAGTCAGAGGATCGTTATGAACTGATTACATGGACTTTAAAAGCAGCACAGACGCACGCACCAATTGCTAAGTCTTGTTATGCTGTTACTGTGAATATTATGATGCGTTTCTTTCTTTTGCTGTGCTTTGTTTGTTAATTGTTTATGTGGTTTGCTGCTTGGACTGACCATTTGGCTGTTATTTGACCATGACTCTGGATTCCCTTCATACATCTGTTTGCCCCTGTGTTGACTTTTGCTTGCCTGACCATCTCTGTGTAATAAACCTGCATTTGGATCTGCACTCCTTTGTCAGCATCCCCTTCACATTAAAGTTCCATTTCATTTAAGATTTGTAACTGAATTATTCCATATAACTTAAACATCTACATGTTTTACATAAATACTATTCAATAAAATGCAACAACTGTGATCTTAAAGTTGTGAGAATTTTAATCAGTTGTATCTCGTTTGTTGTTTTTCCAGATGTTTTTGATCCAAAATAAAACTGTTAAATTACGACCATGAGCATGTCTTGGCATTTTATTAAAGGTGTTTAATTGTAATGGTTGAGAGATAAAATTCTTTTAAATAAAATTTTTTTCTCTTGAAATTTTAGTGCAGTCACTTTATTGATGGTGTTCAATCATAAAAATCTAGGAAAAGTTTGTGAAATAACAGTGTTTTTCTGTAAACATTTTAATGAAAATATCTGTAGATTTATTATTTTTTGCACTTTATATCAATAAAGAAATTTTACCGTAATATTATGGTTTTTGTTTGGCAGCCGTAGCTGCCAGTCATTTGACCTTTTTTTTACGATATTTTTTTTTACAGTGTGACATTTGCTAAATGTGCTACACTGTCTTTCCTTAGCTCCTTCAATTGTAAATGATTGCCTTCGATTATTTTAATGCTTAAACAAATAGAATCAAATAGAAATGTAGTTCCAATTTTCATTATCATGGAACTGTAAACTACTGAACTTATTTTATTTTTCTACTTTAAAATTATTTATTTATTTATGCATAAAAATTACTAAATAATTTTGTTAATTTTTCTTAAATCATCCACAGTGGAGTGGCCTTATCTCGTGCTCACTTTGAAAAGCAGCCCCCCTCCAACCTCAGAAAATCCAACTTCTTCCATTTTGTTCTGGCGCTCTATGATCGCAACGGACAGCCTGTGGAGGTGGAGAGGACATCGTTTGTTGACTTTGTGGAGCAGGACAAGGTATATTCTGTAGCTTGTTGTTTCTCCTGTATATCTTTACTGGATGTTTGATGAATTTCTAACAGTTCACCACCAAGTTCGCCCCAAAATAATAACACACTCAAGTGGATCTAAACTTTATGAATTTCTTTCTTCTGTTGAACACAAAACATGATATTCTGAAGAATTTTGGTATACAGAAGCCATTGATATCCATAATAGGAACCAAAAAATAAATAAATAAATAGAAGTCAATGGCTGTTTTTATCTCATCATTGTTAGGAATATCTTCCTTTGTGTTCAACATAAGAAAGAAACTCAAACAGATTTGGAACAAGGATGACTGAATCTTCATTTTTGGGTGAAGATTGTGATTGGGAGGGGGACAAAACCTCATACAATTGCATGGATTATTTGATATCCAGTAACAATAGAGAAGACATATATTTGTATATTGACACTTGCTGTATTTTACAGCAAGAAAAATATCCCATTTCTCTAACTCTTTTTTCTAACTTGTTACCTATGTCCGGTTTCCCCCAGTCCAAAGACATGCGCAAGAGGTGAATTGGGTTAACTAAATTAGCTGTAGTTTATGAGAGTGTATGGATGTTTCCCAGTGCGGGGTGCGTTTGAAAAGACACACGCTGCATAAAACATTGGAATAGTTAGCTGTTCATTCCGCTGTGGCGACCTATGAAATAGAGACTAAGCCGAAGGACAATGAATGAATTAATGAAAATTGGCCATAGTGAATGGATGCATGCGTGTATGCTAGAGAGTATGGGTGTTTTTCAGTACTGGGTTGCAGTTGGAAGGGCATCCGCTGCATAAAACATATGCCAGAGTAATTGGTGGTTCATTCCGCTGTGGCGACCCCTGATTAATAAGGGACTGAGCTGAAGGATAGTGAATAAATGTTACCTATGTTAATTATTTCCTTCATTTTTATCAATACTACTGTTTAGCATGGCAAGAGCAACCCAGTGGAGGTGCCAAAAAGGCGCTATTTATTGCAATTTTTATATTTCTATAGTCAGAAAAGGTATATTTTTACAACTCTTAGTATATAAATTCAAACTGTGAGTGGGCAAAACCACTAGTCATTGTTTTCAATTATGATCTTATATTTATTACTGTTAACAATTGTGATGGAGATATGACACATTTTGTGCCTGTAATAATGAATATTTTCACCAAGTGGCTGAATTTACAACACAATCTCACGGCAATTCGTAACTTTTTGATAAAGTGGCTAATTCGTACGAATTCGTACGTTCTAATTCGTACGTTCTAATTCGTACAATTTAGTACGATTTGCTCATCCCCCAATGACGGTTGGGTTTAGGGGTGGGGTTAGGTGCCACGACTCCTTTTTAAAATCGTACAATTTCGTTTGACTGAACTCGTACAAATTCATACGATTTAGCCACTAAACTGACAAAACGTAAAATACTTAAGTTTTCTCGTGAGATCAGGCTGGAATTTACCTTTAGAAAGCTGATTTACAGGACTTTGTGAGTCTGTACTAGTGTTGTCACGATGGAATTTCACACTTCGATACGATACCTTGAAAAGTATCGATAATCGATACTATTTTCGGAACAAATTCCACAACATTAAAAGTATGCATATGAAGTAAATAGGGAAAGTAAAAAATAACTAAAACATATAATGCTTATCCGGGGTCCAAAAGGCAATAAATTACCCAAAAAACGAAATTATCTTATTTTCTGATAAAAAATGTTTTTTATACACCTTATTATTATTAATATTACTTAATTTTTCAAATCTTAATATTAATTATTCATCTCCCTGCTGGTGAGAAGAGAGATTACGAGAGAGCAAAGCCAGTATTGATACTAACCAAAAGCGAGATTCATTCATTTTCCTTCGGCTTAGTCTCTGATTTATCAGAGGTCGCCACAGCGGAATGAACCATCAACTATTCCAGCATATGTTTTACTCAACGGATGCCCTTCCAGCCACAACCCAGTACTGGAAAACACCCATACACTCTCGCATTCACACTCTCATACACTACAGCCAATTTAGTTTATACCCTATTCACCTATTTGTGTTTGGATTGTGGGGGAAACCTTCTTGCTGTGACGTGACAGTGCTAACCACTGAGTCACCATGCCGCCCAAAGCAAGATAGTATCATTCATTCATTCATTCATTCATTCGTTTTCCTTTGGCTTAGTCTCTTTATTAATCAGGGGTCGCCACAGCGGAATAAAGCGCCAACTTATCCAGCATATGTTTTACACAGCAGATGCCCTTCCAGCTGCAACCCAGTACTGGGAGATACCCATTCACACTCATTCACACACATACACTACAGCCAATTTAGTTTATTCAATTCACCTATAGCGTATGTTTTTGGACTGTGGGGGAAACCGGAACACCCAGAGGAAACCCACGCCAACACGGGGAGAACATGCAAACTCCACACAGAAATGTCAACTGGCCCAGCCTGGACTTGAACCAGTGACCATCTTGCTGTAAGGCGACAGTGCTAACCACTGAGCCACCCTTTCACCCCCACTGACCTCTTGATACCAGCAAAGCAATTATAAAAACCGTATAGTACAGTTAGTCGGCCATCTTCTATAGTTTCATAGGCTTTGCTCAGTCATGAACTGTATGTTTCCCTACTCATTTTAATATAGATTTATCATAATCGATATGTTTTGTTCCTCCCGTGTTTGTGCTTGCTGTTCTTCTAAGGAGCAGACGGGAGAAAAGACCAACAATGGCACTCACTATAAACTCCAGCTCCTGTACAGTAATGGTATGTTCAGCATCTCTGCATATATACAGTTGAAGCCAGAATTATTCGCCCTCCTGGGAATTTTCCTTTTCCAATATTTCCCAAGTGATGTTTAACAGAGCAAGGAAATTTTCACAGTATTTCCTAAAATATTTTTTCTTCTGGATAAAGTCTTATTTGTTTTATTTCGGCTAGAATAAAAGCAGTTTTTAATTTTTTAAAGCCTATTTAAGTTTAATATTATTAGCCCCTTTAAGCGATATTTTTGTTCGATAGTCTACAGAACAAACCATCCTTATACAACGACTTGCCTAATTAACCTAATTAACCTAGTTACGCCTTTAAATGTCACTTTAAGCTGAATACTAGTATCTTTCAAATATATCTAGTCAAATATTATGTACTGTTATTATGGCAAAGATAAAATAAATCAGTTATTAGAGATGAGTTATTAAAACTATTATGTTTAGAAATGTGCTGAAAGAAATCTTCTCTCCGTTAAACAGAAATTGGAGTAAAAATATACATGGGGTAATAATTCTGACTTCAACTGTATGTGCCTTTATGTCTATGCATATATTATTCTGTGTAAAAATTCTCCATTATTTAGATTCAGTGGCAGCAAACTCAAATCTGAACTCTAGTTTAATTACCAATCTTCTATATAATGGCATCAGTAAGGTTTGCTTGTTGCTTTTGTTCACAGGCGTCCGCACTGAACAAGACCTTTATGCACGTCTCATTGACTCAGTCACTAAACAGGTAAAACACTGCTATACTTCTCTGAGGTTTCAATCCTTCTAGCCAAAATAAAATGCTTTCTTCGTCTGATTTTTAATGCATGGATTTACATTGCTGTTTTGCATGGTTCAGCCCATATCATATGAAGGACAGAACAAGAATCCAGAAATGTGCCGCGTTTTGCTGACTCATGAGGTCATGTGCAGGTGAGTAAAACCCTATCACGTTTTTGATATGTGCAGTTGAAGTCTGAATTATTAGCTCCCCTGTATATTTTTGTCCCTAATTTCTGTTTACCGCAAAGAAGATCTTTTTCAACACGTTTCAAAACATAAAAGTTTTAATAACTCATTTCTAATAGCTAATTTCTTTTATGTTGGCCATGATGACAATACATAATATTGGACTAGACATTTTTCACTAGTATTCAGCTTAAAGTGACATTTAAAGACTTAATAAGGTTAAGTTAGGGTAATTAGGCAGGCCATCGTATAACAGTGGTTTGTTCTGTAAACAATTGAACAAATACTGCTAATACTGCTAGTCCCTTTATTAATCTGGGGTCGCCACAGCGGAATGAACTGACAACATATCCAGCACATGTTTTACGCAGCGGATGCCCTTCCAGCTGCAACCCATCACAGGGAAACATGCATACACACATTCACACACATACACCACAGACAATTTAGCTTATACACAATTCCCCTATACCACATGTCTTTGGACTTGTGGGGGAACCCGGAAGAAACTCACGCCAACACGTGGAGAACATGCAAACTCCAGACAGAAATGCCAACTGACACAACCGGGGCTCGAACCAGCAATCTTCTTGCTGTGAGGCGATTGTGCTACCCACTGAGCCATCGTGCTGCCCGACGCTAAATTAAAAAGTTTCAAATTGCTGTGAGATTCCTTTGAAATATGACAGTAAATGGTCAGATATTCTGCAATAGAATGATGCACAGAGAACAGCATGAGAACTTTATTGCAGAAAAATCTCGATGCGCTTTTATTATGTTTTTTTTTGGCATGCTCAGTAAGATGATTTAAACA